>NW_025933422.1:216692-327431 GCF_000764305.2 Hyalella azteca
ACGCAATACGACTCACCACGTGTCGGATGTTGCCACACAAAGTGACGGAATATAGGGATTTGGTAGGTTTCCATTCTAAAGGCTTTTTAATAAATATGGCAACATTTTGTGACGTTTCATCATTGCTGACGCGTAGTGAAGTGTTTTGAGAGTCACGTGAAGCGGTGAAGGCAACAGAACTTACGTAACGCATACGTTTTTTTTTATAGTTTTTCATTTCTCAATGCGTCCTTAATGTGTCAGAATATACCGCATTTACCCTAAAACTGAAAAAATACAAAAAATCAAATAAATCCTGAAAAAAAAATCATTGATTTTTGCTTTTTTTTAAATAAAAAAAATCACCAACCCTGGGTGGAAAGCTTTTTTATAAGTGAACTTCCATTCTTAGAATTCCAGCCTGCGCCCTGCAGTGAGTCCGCAGTCTGCACCATGGTGGCAGGGAATTATTGTGAGTACTTATGCGTTTGGAAGAGCATCGCCCGGTAATAACGAAAGTCTCATTTACGACAGGACTAACCCATTGAGCAACATTTTCTCAGTTATGGTCTCATAACAACTCAATTTTAAAATATGTACAGTTTCGAAGTTGATATAGTCTGCACCCTGGCAGATTTGAAGCTTTAAATTCAAAACAAAAACTAAATAAATCAAAATTTTAGATTTTTAACCAAAATGGAAAAGCAGTCAATTTAAAAGTCAGAGGTGAAATCTTTAGTGAGAACTGTTCTTAGTGTTCTATTCTAGCAATCACTTCCAGTCATTTCAGAGTTAATAATTATTGTACTTATTTTGTACTAGTGTAGGGCTGTCTGCTGGGTGGGCTGTAGGCAGTAGGCTTATAGTTATACTCACTAGGCTAGCCACTAGTACTAGGTACCTTACTTCATAAGTGCAAAATACAAATTTATGGTGAATTAGGGCTTGGGGAAACTGAATACTCACGCATTTATCCAGGGAGAGAAGGGAGCGGAACAAATACTGTTTGAACTCATATTTTTTATTTTGATGGATTACAGTGGCCTGTGGAATCTGGTTCAGCATAACGACGATTACCTTCACCTCGCAGTTGTTGACAGCCTAATAATGACAGGCCACGTGTTGGAGCCTTGGAGTTGGATGAATGGTGCTGAAGAAGTCGGTGATAAATTCAATCGCAATGTGATCCGCAACTCTTAAATAGTACCATTAGGTTTCAACATAAAAAAAATGAATAGAATAAACGATATTTTATTTACATTAGTTAAGAAAAGGCTCTAATGAAAAAATTTGCAATTTACCTAGCTCCAATCTGCACTCTACAATAAAGTACCCTTTACTAGTAATGCAGTCATATTCATTAATTAATAGCGGTTTCAGCGTTAATTAGGCCCTAGGCCTGTCGCCGATTCTTAACATCGCAGAAAATTCACAGCATTTTGCGGTCTCGAACTCGCAAATCACTGCTTCAATTCTGCTTTTGCTTAACCGCCCGGCCTCCTTGCCGATTCTGACCAGAAACGATTAATTCAGAATTTTTCAATTCACCTTGCACTACACGCCTCTTCATAATTAATTTACTCGAAATGTTCAGTTTTACCAGCTGCTTATCGCTGAAAAATACGGATCGAGTAAGAGAATAGTGAAGAGGGGGTGAGGTTAATCTGCCGCAGTGGTTCCCAAACATTTTCAGGCTGGCGCCCCCTTTGGCTCCCAAGTGAATTTATAGCGCCCCCTCCCAGAGACATTTATTGCGCCCCCCCACAGGCTCCCTGCTTGTGAACACGATCAAACGATAGGAGACTTAAATATATTATACACTAGAATACAAAAGAAGTACTGGGCATGTTACTATCTTCTTGAACTGAACACGAGCTATGTTGCTTCTGAACATTATCAAACGATGGGAGACTTAAATATATTATTCCCTAGAAGACAATATAAAAGTACTGGGCATATTACTATCTGCTTGAACTGAACACGAGCAATGTTGCTTGTGAACATTATCAAACGATGGGAGACTTATATATATTATACCTTAGAATATGCAAAAAAAGTTACAGAGCTTATTAATATAAAATTAAACTGAACACAAGCGATATTGCTTGTGAACACGATCAAACGTTAGGAGACTTAATTATGCTAAACTCTGGAATAAACAAAATGTTACTGAGCATATTACTATAGTCTTAAACAGAACACAAGCCATATCTGCTTGTGAACACGATCAAACGATAAGAGACTTAAATATATTATACCCTAGAAGAAAATAACAAGTACTGGGCATATTACCTGTCTCTTATACACATCTAGATGTGTATAAGAGACAGCCGCTAATGTACGTCACGAAATAATNTTAGGTCCTAATGAATACGTGTACCAAGTTTAATCGAGTTAAGTTCATTAGCTTGAGAGATATTCCTTGATCATTGAATTTGGAAATTGGCCATTAGACCGACCGCGAGTCTGGCCGGTAATTTGTCCAAGACGTAAACCCAGGAGAGGTTAAAAAACAGATCCGGGTGAGAATACCATCGCTGGGAGTCATGTGCTGCACGTGTTGTGTACAAATGGTCAAACAATGATCGCACTTCTGACATTGACTTCGGTTTACCGCCCCTATACCGCCCTCTTCTCTCTTATATACCGCCCCCCAAAATCTTCCCACCGCCCCTAGGGGGGCTATATCGCCCACTTTAGGAACCACTGCCTTATAATATACAAAAAGTTACTGAGCTTATTACTATAATCTTAAACAGAACACAAGCGATATTGCTTGTGAACACGATCAAACGTTAGGAGGTTTAAATATATTATACCCTAGAATAAAAAATATGTTACTGAGCATATTACTATAGTCTTAAACTGAAAATAAGCAAGTTCTGCTTGTGAACACGATCAAACGATAGGAGACTTGAATATATTATAGCCTGGAAAACTTACTGGGCATATTACTATAGTCTTGAACTGAACACGAGCAATATTGCTTGTGAACATGATCAAACGATAGGAAACATAAATATATTATACCTTTGAATATGCAAAAAAAGTTACAGAGCTTACTAATATAATATTGAACTGAACAAAAGCGAAATTGCTTCTGAACACGATCAAAGGTTAGGAGACTTAAATATATTAAACCCTAGAATAAACAAAATGTTACTGAGCATAATACTTTAGTCTTAAACTGAAAACAAGCATTTTCTGCTTGTGAACACGATCAAACGATAGGAGACTTAAATATATTATACCCTAGAAGACAATAAAAAAAGTACTGGGCATATTACTATCTTCTTGAACTGAACACGAGCAATGTTGCTTGTGAATATTATCAAACGATGGAAGATTTAAATATATTATACCTTAGAAACTACGAAATAGGTACTGAGCTTATTGATATAATAATAAACTGAACACAAGCGATATTACTAGTGAACACGATCAAACGTTAGGAGACTTATATATATTAAACCCTAGAATAAACAGAACGTTACTGAGCATATCACTATAGCCTTAAACTGAACACAAGCAATTTCTGCTTGTAAACACGATCAAACGATAGGAGACTTAAATAAATTATACCCAAGAAGAAAAAAAGTAATGGGCATATTACTATCGTCTTGAACTGAACACGAGCAATGTTGCTTGTGAACATAATCAAACGATGGCAGACTTAAATATATTATACCTTAGAAAGTACAAAGAAGTTACTGAGCTTATTAATATAATATTAAACTGAACACAAGTGATATTGCTTGTGAACACGATCAAACGTTAGGAGACTTAAATATATTATACCCTAGAAGAGTGGTTCCCAAACTTTTTTAGGCTGGCGCCCCCTTTGGCTCCCTAGTGAATTTATAGCGCCCCTCACTGACATACGCCTCTTTCTTGAAAGTTAGTACGCTGCAATTTCAAAAGATAAAGGTTGAACACAATGTGAATTTCAAAAGATAAAAGTTGAACACAAATGTGTATTTCACAAATAGAACCCCATTTAGAGAACCAATAAGTTTTTCAGCTGTTTTAACTGTTTCAACACTATAAGAAACCTAAGACGTCTCGGGCGAATTTACGGCTGGACTCGTGGCAGGTCCCACGACCAATCTCCAAATTTAATTATCAAGTAATATCTCCCAAACTAATGAACGCAGCTCTATGAAACTTAGAGCACGCATTCATCAGAACCCAACGGTGATGTTTAGCTCGTAATTTTTTTTAATTTCGCCTTCATTCGTGAGTTACGCGTATATTGNAAGTTCAAGAATCGGCAACAGGCCATGGGCCTATTTCTTCAACGCCGACACTTCTATTCTATTCTATTCTATTCTACAAGCGAAAAAATTTTCACGAGCTAAACATTACCGTTCGGTAGTTAGGACTGCAAATTCAAAATTTCGTTCGAATCTATTCAGCAGTTTGGAAGAAATGTCTTGATCACTGTGAATTTCGGCCCGAATTGCCATATAACTTTGGCAAAAACAAACGATGGTAAAATTCAAACAATTTTCACGAGCAAAACATTATTGTCAGGTCCTAACGAATACGTGTACCAAGTTTAATGTGTCAGCTTGAGAGATATTCCTTGATCATTGAATTTGGAAATTGGCCGTGAGACCGGCCGAGGTCCAAGACGTAAACCCAGGAGAGGTTAAAAAAAACAGATCTGGGTGAAAAAACCATCGCTGGGAGTCATGTGCTGCACGTGTTGTGTACAAATGGTCAAACAATGTTCGCACTTCTGACATTGACTTCGGTTTACCGCCCTCATACCGCCCTCTTTTTTCCTACCGCCCCCAAAAATCTTTCTACCGCCCCTAGGGGGGCGATATCGCCCACTTTGGGAACCACTGATCTACCGCAACTGGGTGCGCAGCCATTGGCAACAAATTTAACTCTTTTACTAGCCCTGTTGCTAACGTTGAGAATAAACATGTTGGGCTACCAAAATATCCAACATAAATCTTACACCACATACTCCAAAACTACATCGAAATCAAATATACAACTAAAGTGACTTGCGCAGTTTTGCGGATTATGGAGCCTATGGCTCTTAACAATTGAGTTCATAGATACGCTCTTGGTTGAACTAGTATACAACCATGGATAGGCTACTCCATGGTTGAACTATATAAGGTTGACCCACGAGAAGTTCCGTCTTTCAGTTCAGCTTTCTTGTTACGTCACTGAGATCGAGAAACGTAAATAAACCCATCATTCCCATGACGAATTGGTCGACTGGTTTGATCGCATTTCGGTGATTGGTTAATGCCCGTGACGTCACTGAGATCAGCGACGTAACAGGCGAACAACGAGCTACATCCGCAAAAATGGGCTTCAGTTGGGTCAACCTTATACTAGTTCAACCATGAGGCTACTCTACTCAGTTGCACGCTTGCACACGTGAAGGAATATAAAAATATAAAAGTAAGAATTGTATTGGACAATACTACTGGGATTGCTGGCCAATAATATGCATCCCCGGAACGCACTACCAAGTACTTAAGCGAGAAAAACTTAGGAAATGCTTATCCTGGGAAAATTATAATTAATATTTTTTATTTATACAAGAGGCAATCTCTTCGTGGAATAATAAGAGAATGTTGAACGATCATCTATCTCAATCACCCTTCTATATTCTTCTGATGGACGAATATGAAACGGTCAATATGCCTTTGTCTCATTCAAATTGATCTAAATCAGGGAAATAGTACGAAGACAACAATCACACAGATAAAAAACGACAAAAATAGTGTGTAAGCCTCACTTTTTTATCACCATATGTTGCGCAAAACGCCATGAACGTTTGCTTCGCAGATGAGGCAGAGAATGTGCTTCTGTCACCACAAGTCTTGAACTAAAAAATATAAGGACTTTACAAAAATAAAACAAAGAAATAGGCATAGATCTCTTTTATTGCAGAGACTTTGGCTGTTCATAGTCATCGAAATTGACTTTTTACCCGAATAAATATATTATTAGTGGTAGACCTGATGTATAAACAGTAAAGCCGCTGACCGCAGTGTCCAAATTCCTGCAGGACACGCACTCTGAAGCCATAACCAGCGTGGTTTGGGGAACGCAGCCGTGCACCACCAATTTTGTGCAACAATAAGCCCTGAATCGAATGCCTAGGATCTCTCTGGACATCCAACAATCAGCCGTGAACCACTCGGCTTTGTCTTCCTCCGGCGTCGCATAGAACCTGCCGTGCACCACCAGGCCGCGGATCGAATCTGACTTCCGGGCATCGTTAAATTACGTAATTTTACGTTCACCGCATCTGAGGTTAGGTTTCAGATAGCATAGTTCTGTTCCAAAATTTATCGTCCTTCGACAAGTGGCCGTTCGACCGAGGGCTGGTTCGACCCACGGCCTAGATACGGACGGCTTGAAGTGTTGAAGGCTACGTTCCGGAAGGCAGGAATCATGATGGTCCATTACATCCAGGGCAGTGGTGGTCTTCGGCAGGCGACCCAGTGGTTTGGATATGAGTTGCGATCGCATCTCAACTCGGGACTTCACTGAAACTAATCTTTATTTAGAACAAGCTGCCGATTCCAAAAATATTTACGCCTAAGTATACATCGGGAAAGATGTACAATAATTTCAAGCGTTGATTAACCAGAGCGCGAACGGAGTTCAAAATCGAGAATACCTGCACTGCAGAATAGCAGCTGCGATGGGCAACTGAATCTGCCTGTCCTCGATCCATATGTGAAAGCAGTATAACAAATTACATCGTTGAACGAGAAACTCGAGTATATCGAATGGAGTCATAAGTACTTCAAACCCTTTTTCACCGAGGGTGATTTTCTTAAGCATAAGCCTGCAGTATTTCGCTTCAATACTTACACCGGTGAGTACATAAAAATAAATCGTATTTCTGCACAACTAATCAATTAGTAGCAACTTTGACACGATACAAATGTACCTGAGTATTGTCAAATGTGAGAAACTAAACCGTTAAGGAAGAATTATCTCATCTATGGAATTTAAAAAATATGCTGAGGAATAAAAATGACCAGAATCATAAGAACATTACACTCGAAATTAATAATTGAAAATGTTCAACTTACACGACCACAAACTACACTACTTGGCTCCACAGAAGCGATGTAAACATCAAGGTTTGTTATACGTGAATGGGAGCGCTTCTGTTGGATGGGAAAGATGAAGGCGTTCGGTATTCAACACTGAACAATTGATGACAGCGTCTCACCTGTAGATCAATATATTTGATACTTGCAACCATGTGGCCGCTCAAAGATACTTTATAATAAACACTAATCTCGCGGCAACAACAATGGCGTTAATATGTTGGAGCAACGTAGAACGTGAACGTGATAGCGGTCACTTATAATGGCGAAATACTAAGCAACATCAACGTTTTAGAAACGAAGTTCAACAGCAATGATGCAAATTATTCCAGTTCATAAAATAATTATGTATGAACTATGTTATGTATGCTTATAAAAATACTGCATATACTTCGTCAAAGGAGAGATAACTGCAACCTTAAATGCACAACACGACTAGGGCTCTAACTATCTATGTACACGCGTTCAGCCGCAGCACTGCCTGAAAAACTTCAATCAAATTACCATCATCGGCAGTGTTATCAACAAATTCCTATCATAAACAATGATACCAACCAACAGATTTCTTTCGTAAGCACCTGTTAATAACCATTAAATTACATTTACCTTCATTGTCAGGAACATTTTAATTTTCTTCACAGGTATTTCCATCACCGACAGTACTACCAACATATAACTGCCAGAAATGATACAAACAACAGCCGCTGCATTAAGACCATCAGACACAACGCAGGTCTGGGCATCTCTGCGTGTAATATCACGACAACACGGCATTTGTTGCCAAGAACAGTGTTGGTCCTGCTGTCGCTTCTCCCACTCTCTACCCACATGTTCCTCTAACAATTAAAAATATTAGCACTACCTCAAAGCAAGGCATTACATTTGTGTAAAATGATATAAAATATTCTTAGTTGTATCGCTTGATAAAAATTCAGTCGAGTTTAAGCTGACCCAATTGGATAACAAGTTTTTAATGCTAAGATTTCATCTCTACGAATAAAATAACATCGAACATAATGCAATGACAAAATATTCCCATATGAAGTATAGCCTGCATGAGTTTCTTTCGAGATTCCAGACTATTGAATGAATATATTTATTTTCTTTCGGGTACTAGACTTTAGAATGAATAAATTTTTTTTCTTTCGAGATTCCAGACTTTAGAAAGAATATATGTATTTTCTTTCGAGATTCTAGACTATAAAATAAATATATTTATTTTCTTTCGAGATTCTTGACTATAAAATAAATATATTTATTTTCTTTCGAGATTCTTGACTCTAGAAAGAACATGTGTACATTAGAGACATTCACTACATTTCAACGAGTCACCTACTTGAAATCGTCGATATGAAACGACAAAAGCAAGCTATTTCTGACAATCGACAATCTCATGAAGAAAATAATGCTACAGGTTCATCCCTCGTACCAGATAATAATTGAAGTATCGAACACGTGCCCGCGCAACACGGGTCAGGACCTGCAGTGAAGCAAACAATACAACAAATTCGGAAGCATTCGCAGAGGCTGAAATTTTAAAGGAACTCACAGTCCCGAGCTCATGAGAGGCAAATCCATAATTTAACGCATTCAACTTATAAATTAACTCAATAAATATAAAGCAGCTTGAGCTTAGTAATTGAGCTGCGGTTGGTTGAAGCTACGGATCTAAGAAACAAAGGAACAGCTGGATGTTTGACTATGTTATAAATCATTCTCTATTCTGGGTTCAACACAAACACGTCGAACAGAGGCGCCAAAACTATTTTTACAATAATAAAACTTAGGTTAATCGTGCTATTGCATGTTCATCTCAGGTAACGACATTAGAACACTGCAACAGATCTCACAAATATTGTAAGCACTTCTGAGCAACACTCCATGACGTACGTTGAATACCGTATAGTTCCAGTGATTAAATTCATTATATTCAATGAGGGTTGAACAGTGAAGTCTTTGGTAACTTATAATATCCGAAAGCATGAGTAGAGTGACGAAGTTTAGTCCCGATATTGTATAATTGCATGACTAGTTCCATCAGCCGAGCCTCGCACGGCACACCGAACTGAGTCAACTCGATCTGTTCTTGTAGGAATGAAGTAATTTTTCCTGCCTTGTTTTTATAATCCCATGTGAGTGACTGGTCATTCGAGAAAAAAAAAGAATCAGAGTTAATAAGCATATGAAACTGCAAAATGCAATGCAGGTAAAATCATTTCTCAGATGTACATTGTACGCGCAGCACCTCCATAACGCCCGCATCGTCCAATGTACTACATGAACGGCTTCAGTTTCCCATCTTAGATTAGCTGTATAATAAATCAATCGCCATGAGCTACACTAACAAAAGCACAATAAATAAGCATAAAATCAAGATGGCTTAAATATCACCATAGTAATCTAGCGATCAACAAAATAGTTTCACTTTACGCAGAACAAACTTTTGCGTGCTCAACTCAAACATAAATTAGGTGCTTTAAAAGTTAATGAAAGGTCAATTGTACCAGAAGGCTGATGAATAATCTGGGAATTCAAGAGCGGCTGGCAAGGATTTTGTTGGTGACTAAAGTAATTAAAAATGAGATCTAATCTCAGAAAGCAGAGCTTATTTCGTACGAGTAACACGCATATAAACGCTACACGGTGGTCTCACTAAGGCGCGGCAAGTACACGCTCTCGGAAGCTAAATATCATACGTCGCTGTCGAGTTCACTGTCAAACCTAGAATTGCCGAAATTTAGAGTAATGCTCTCAGATACCGAGCGGATATCTTGTAGGTTAATGGCCGCTGGATCCGTCTTGCCCAAATTCAAACACTGGTCTAATTTGTCTAGACTGTCCCCGCTGAGAGCGTCTATGTTGTTGCGAGGGCTGCGGCTGAGGTCAACATGAAGGAGCTGTTGGTTCTCGTCTGGAGGATCCTGAGCGCTGCCAGGGCCCTTGTAGCTGTCGTAGTCAGCGTGGTAGTAGGCAGAGAGCGCGTCGTAGCTCAGCATCGCGTCGTCGAATATGCGCGAAGAGGCGCGACTTGAGATGCTCGTGTCGTCGCCGTCGCAGAGAGGGCCGTCGTTGTACAGCGAATTGACGTCGCTCAGCGCACCTGTTCACGTCATAATACGTTCTACATAAATGCAAATTTTAAAAACTGAAAATCATTGAGAGGAAATTCACAAAGCAAGCGTAAAGATTATAATGATTCATATATCCTATATGAAAATGAACAATTAAATTGTTGGTTACCTTCAGCGTCGGTCAATCCTGCGTCGTTCATCATAGAGGCCTGATCAAGCGCCGGGTCGTCGGTGGTGTACCCCGTACTGTCCTGGTCGATGTCAAGCAGCGGCTCAGACGCGTTGCCGTCCTCCTCCTCGCTGCACTCGGAGAGACTCGTCTCCCCTCCGCCGCCACACGCGCTGCTCAGCCCGAGCTTGCCCCCCAGCCCGAGCCCTTTAGTGACGCCGCCTTCAGGTGCCGTATTGGATACGATAAAGCACAGCGGTGCCGTGGCCTGCGCCGTCGTTGTCGTGCCGCCGCTCGTGCTCGCCGTCGAGGTCGAGGGACTATCGGTGCTGCTGCTGCTGTGCGGTACGGTCCCTCGGTTGCCTTCTCTAACCCAGGCGTCTTCATCCATTTTTGTAGGGCTTGGGCGCGGACTTTTGGAAGCTAGGATCTGTAAAATAGTTATCATTGTGAGCGAATATTATTATTGGCTCAATATTGTATCTACCCAAGCGCGTTACATACCAGGCAGACAGAGAGCTCGGTTAAGCAGAGAGGCAATCTTGCGGATTCAACCCCGCAGGAGATTTCCTGACATTGATTTTTGTTTGGGTTCAGCCCGCTAACCGGGAGGTTATAGCAAGTCTACCTGTGACTGAGGCACGCAAGATGATCAATGAGAGCAATATTAGCAGGCAGGCCAACAGCATTCGGAGACGATAATTAAGACAAATTAAGACTAGGAGATCCATGAATACTAGTAAGAGGACATGATAGTCTTTTTAAGTGATGTCAGGTGAAAACGCCAATGAACATGGGGCTCATTTTTACAACGGAGAGACCGCAGGATGATTGATAATCCCCTGCTCCTCACCTAATGAATAAGATTTTATTGGAATAATTGAGGCTGTTAAACGCGGTGCTGCACTTGGCGTTACATGCTGAGAAGATTGATGGAGACCGTTAATGAACTAACTACTTAATGCATGCCTTTTGTGTTCGCAAGGATTGCTGGCGTTAGAAATCATCCTGCGTAGTATGGAAGAAAATTTATGCGGATGGTAATTGAGGTAATTATGAAGTTTATAGTTTTCTTCGAGACATTGTACCTTCAATTATCGTTCTGTGCGCTCCCTCCGAGACTCGGCAGGTTTCAACAGGCCCAATGTCACAGAATGCTGAGACAAGAGCAGGCAATATCTATTAAGCGTCTCATTAGCATTCGGTGAGAGGCAAGCATTATAATGTTTTAATAGAAAGCAACTAGATGTACAGGAATATCCCTCACTACTGCGCGGTTCACTTCAAAAGGATTCATGGCTGTGTAAGCTCTTATGGATCGATTAGACCGGAGGTTCCAATGATTCCGTCGGCGCTTATCGACATCTTGGCAGGCACGTTCGAGATTCCTGCTGCTAACAATGAACTATGAAACGCAAACCTCTATGAAATTGTGTATATTTAAATAGATTAGTATGTTTAGGAAGGATATTAAGGATATCAATAATGGGTGTAATTTTGATATTACGAAACAAGCCATTCCTAAAGAGCCAAACAACCAGATCCCAACTAACCCTGAAGCTTCATAGTTATATACTTTGCATCCCGACTGTACGCGAACTTATCTCGCAGTCAACGGCCATTCCTTCAATCAGTCTCTCATCAGTCGCCATCACCTCAGCCTCCTACTCGCATCTTAGCTGCATTATGTCCAATCTGCCTGAAGATGCTCAACATTGAGCGAAACCGTTTCCACATTTTAGGTGGTTATTCCTCTGGCTGTAGTTTTAAAATTCTTTCTCAAAATAGTAGGGAAAGATAGAAAATGTAAGAAGAAAATTAATCTCCTCATTCTCCTGGAAGTTTCAAGCAAAGCCGGCATACTTTTCTATATAATGTGTTTAAAAGAAGGGATTTACATTATTTATAGAAAATGTGTTTTTGTTTGTACGATTGGCAATTTTTAAAGGACGCAACTCTGACTTTTTTATCAGGAGAGAAGCGGCGGGAGGACGGGTGGTCGACGAGCCTGGCCTCGGCCTCCTCGAAGGCGGCCACGTCATCGCTGTCGTCGTCAGTGGTGGGCGCGGGGCAGCGGCGCGCGCTGCTCGTGCGGTGACCCTTGCGCCTGCGCGCACAATGCACAACACTCACCATCATGTTTAATGAGATAGTTACCGATCAATGTGGGCATAAATATACTCATGAACATGAAAAATATTATGAAAATTTCATTGATTCTTAGGGGAAATATAATTGAGGAATAAGTATTACTTCTTCTCCCTCGTGTTCACTTGGATTAAGGAAGAGAAAGCAGCGCCTGGTATGGACAATCCAAGACTCGCTGTACAGAAATATATCAGGCAATTTACTGCATTGCAATTTGTACAGGCCGGGTCTTACATTGTTAGAAGTTGTGAAATGATAAGGACTTTGTATGCGTTGCTAATAACGAGCAAGTATATGAACGCCGTGTGCAAAATTCTTGGGATGATGATAATTTGAACTCAGCGCCAGACATGCAACTGTCTTCACGAAATATTCGGAACATCAAAATAATTCATTATTCATAATGCGATCAAATTTTAGATTAAATTATAATAAAATTATCATTATTAAACATAACAATATTATACTAAAGTTACACACAAAAATCATTTCATTCACGAAGACCGTGTTAATTTATGAGATGCCACAAAAATGCGATTTAATTAAGCCGTATTGCAAACGCGAAGACGAAGCCAGTTTAGTTACGGTCACAGAACACAAACTGAATTCATACCGATATTCGTGCGGTTAGTAATACTGCGCAAAGTTACGGTAACAATCGTTATATTACAAAGACAATGAATTAAGTCATCTGCTGAAAATTATTGTTTTAATCTAAGCGATGAGTTAGGAAGAACACTAGCGACTGAGTTAGTCAACTTGGCAAATTGCAAGCGTCAGTAGCTTAAGAGAAATTTGACATCATTAGTCACATTCAAGATGAAGAAATAGTTTATAAAATGTCCAGAGGTGGAGTTTCGATCGCAAGATCCCGAGCGAGTTTTAGTCGAACTGAGAGCAGGCAGAATGAGGGAGCTTTTACCTCATAAGGCTGCCCTCCTTGCCAGTCTCGTAACTCGAGAGGCGCGTCGATGCTGTCGGGTCATAAACGCAACTGAACTGCGGCGAGC
This sequence comes from Hyalella azteca, assembly GCF_000764305.2. NCBI lineage: Eukaryota > Metazoa > Arthropoda > Malacostraca > Amphipoda > Hyalellidae > Hyalella > Hyalella azteca. The sequence goes on from NW_025933422.1 coordinate 230,170, forward strand.
CTCGGGCGCTAAGTTTTTCTAAGGATGACAAAAGGGCGTTCTCCTGCAACTTAGCCAACCTCTGTAAGGCTGAGTAGCCCTCTAAGGTGCTACCAGAACCCTGCGATTTGTCGCTTGAAAAGCAATCAAGATAAGAGGATAAATGATCTCCTTGGCTTGATCCTGTAGGACTGATCAAATGTGGGCAATGCACGTGAGGTGAGCGGCCATACCTGTCAGAGCTGGCCGCGGCAGAGGAGCCATTTTCGTCAATGCTGACGAAGGTAGGGCTCATTCCAACACGTTTCTGACAGCCTAAATCACCACTCGCACTGCGAGCGTGAGTTCGTTTAGGTTCAGTTTGACTGTCACAATCCGAAGACCGCTGCGTCTCAGATGACCTCCGGTCGCTCTCCCGGCTGCCACCGTCAGTCCTGTCGTGGTCTCTCATGCTAGATGCTTTTCTACTGCTGAACTGTTCCGCGAAACTTGGAGGTTTACGAGCGCAATCCCGAGGCAGTGAACGCCTTTTTGACACCGCCTCGACATTCTCCGAAGTGTTGGCGTGGCTTCGCCGAGCACTGCGATCAAGACTCATCAATCTACTGGCACTGCCTGACATATTACCGCGATAAGGAGAAGTTCTGTCACTTTCACTGAAACTAGAATGCAAACTTTGCTTTAATTTATCACTGGCAGGCGACGCACTGCTACGAGCTGTACTAGATTCTGCCTTAGAAGACGCAGGAGCCGTTTTTGTTCTCTTGACTTTATCACTGGAAAACTCAGCTCGTAATTTGGGTATAAACACATCGTCACGTCGCAATCTATCGCCATCGGTCAACGGAGGCCCAATGTCGCTTTCTCTCCACACATTGGCAACGTTAGATTGAGACTGATTACAAGAATCTAAAGTTAAACTATTCAACCGAAGGCTACTCTCATCACTAGAAGCTTTCACACTTGACAGATAATCAGAATATAGATGGGGAGATACTTCCCTAAAACGAGCGGTCGCTCCGTCTTCAGGAGGGTTCATGTCTTCAAACATGTACTTGAACCTCACATCGTTGAGAGAGGGCGCACGTTCCGGTGACGGAGAGTCGGCATCTGTTCGAGAGAAATCAGTGCGGGAGAAGCTCTCGTCAGAAGAGCTGATACTGGGCGACCTGTTGACGGAGCTGATCTCGTCAGCGGAGGAGTGTATGCGCGCGGCGTGGAGCTCCCGGTTGGAGGAGCCGGGCAGACTGTCGTCACTGTAATGGCGGGTGAGATTGCGTAGCTTGCTGCGTACCCCAGCCTCCTCCACCTGATAATGCTTAGGCAAGCCGGGCAGCACAAGACCTGCACCACCACCGGCGTCTGTAGCAGTACCAGCAGCCAGCGCCGCGGCCGCCGCTGCTCGACAGTTTGGCTTGTGACGCGTCGGCCCCGCCTCAGGTGGCGGCCGAGTTCGGATCTGTCCTCCTGAACGAGACTTCCAGTTTGCTCCCTGGCGATCAACGTCCCGCTGATCCCACTCAGGAAAGTGAGAACTTACAGGCCATTTTTTCTGAGGCTGAGCGTGATGGTGGTGGTGATGATGGTTGTGAGGCTGAGCAGATTTATCGTGATGATGATAAGCATGATGATGATGGTGGTGATTATTGTACTTCTGTTGTGACCTAGGCATGTGCATTTGTTGCTTTCTATCAGATTGAGGTCCCAGGAGTTCTTGTTGCAGCTGATGAGGTTTGTGAGCAGCTTTCAGCACCAGAGACTCTTGGTTGTTGCTCTTCGAAGCGTTCCCATTGCGTTGGTTAACGTAGCGCGCAGGCTGCTTCTGTTGCTGCTGTGCCGCAACAGAAGACCTGGGCAGCACGTGCGCCGCAAGAGCGGCAGAAGCACCCGGCGTCACCAGAAGAGGTTCACGTTCGCAGGAATGTTGTCCTGCGCTTACATAGTCTGCTGCAACCAAGTCTTTGCCCTTGGATGAAGGAGCGCACTGGCTGAGGCTCATGTTGACTACCGCGACCTGGTCACAGTAGGAGTCCCTGGAGACGCTGTCGTTGCGGACCACTTGCTTGAGCGGCACTCCGTTCTTGGGAGGACGTCCATGAGGTGGCACTTCAGGAGGGGGGTGATGACGCGCAGTATTGTCCTCGTACGGCAACGAGGAGCCTGTCAGATGAAGTGGGTTAGAGTTTCATCTTAAATGGAAGTTAATTGCAAACAGGGTATTTTTACACCTATTCATAATCAATATTTACATGCCATACATTAAATTTACAGCAGGTAGCTGCACTAGAGCAGCTCAAACGACTCAAACTAGCTGCACTAGAGCAGCTATTAAAGAATGGTAAGTAAAAAATATAAAAAAATATAACAATAATTTCCTATATTGACAGTATTACCTCCAATGTTATTCAAATACGGAAGGGTCGAAATTTCATGCAGTTGTTACATCCAGGGTTCGTACAAGTATTCAGAAAAAAATTCCAGGACTTTTCCATGACTCTCCATGACCATCAATATAATTCTCCAAGACTCGTATACGACAGGTTTAGCATGACTGAAAGACTGACCGTGCATATTCTATCATCTCCAACAGTTGATAAATAGCAAACGTGTAAATCCATAGCTCTTAATGGCTCTTCAAAGCTGCTTCCCCCATATTTGACACATCGAAGTCTTTCTAGCACAATGTACCTACATATCGCCATACCTTCATGCTTTGATGGCGAGCAAGCCAGTCACGATAAGCTTGGCTAAACCACAAGTCATGAAATTTACACTTTCCAGGCATTGTGATGTATAAATTGCACGTTGAAGATGGAGCTTTGCCACTGCCGATCAAAAAGTTGTTGAATGCAACTGAGCACGTGATTGGAGAACCAATCAGAACGCATTAAACAAGAGACTGCGCAAACAGTATACACACGACGCACAGAAAAACCCTTCCTTTTTTTCTTTTTTCATTTGCAAATTCCATGACTTTCCATAACCTGAAATGAAATCCAATGACTTTCCAGCCCTGGAAAATAAAAATCAATTTCCATGACTTTCTAGGTTTTCCATGACCGGTACGAACCCTGTACATCCGATCTAGTCGCAAGTTTCCTTCTCTTTTTACTTGAGTTCAGGTTCACTAAACCTTACTTCCAACAATGCTTGGGTAAGAGTTGTAGGATAGCAATGTTTCTGTATTCCTAATGGCCAGCTACGAAGAAGTAGCTTTTAATGAGCTATGCTTTAGTATCCTTGGTTCTTGTTCATTGTTCGTTACTATGATTTAAATAATGCCAAAACGGGGTGCGGCCGTGTTCTTCCCACCCTTCATGCGTAAAACAGCATACGTTACAGGAGTCGATGTATTTCTCAACTGCAACTAAAGAACCAAAATTTTCAACATGAGAATAGCCGCAACACTCGTCGCCATGAGCGCTACCTGCAAAAAATTTTTCGCTAGGGTTTGAATCCATGAAAAAACAGCAATTTAATTATCTGCTTGTCAATACCTAACAACTCCATGACCCTGCAGCCCGTGTTCAGAGCTCCAATATGTTACAGCTCACCATACTGATACTGCTGAGTTATTTGCTGTTGCTGATGCATTTGTTGCTGTTGATGCATTTGTTGCTGCTGGTGTATTTGTTGCTGCTGGTGCACATGCTGCTTGTGAATTTGTTGCTGCTGATGCATCTGTTGCTGCTGATGCATCTGTTGCTGCTGGTGCCAGGGGGTGTTGCTGCGCTGGGGGAGGTCCTGCACCCTCAATGTGGGAGGCTGGGCGCGGCCAAGCAAGAAATAAGTCGTCATGTCGCCTTTGCCTTTGACTTTAACGGTGCCGCGACACTGGAAGTCGTAGGGATATTTGTGCAGCACGTTGTACACCTCCTCGGTCACCTGCAGTCACAACAGCCATCGTAAGTACATAACAAGGTATGCACTCTTAGGATGTCTGCTTCTCTATTAAAAATTCGTTTAATACTGCACAACTGAGCAGTCAATAAAACCAAGCTAGCAACCGCAGAACATGAGCTTGCATTATTGATTATTGTTCCTATAACAAATTATCTTATACGTAACTTATTAAAAACTTTTTACCAAATCGTCCCATGAAGGAGTTTGATCAAATCAAGGAGCAAGAAGACAACATATCGTTGTTTCCTTATGCCAGGACAAACGATGGACGAAAATATAAAACTGACGCGTTTCGTAGACAAAAATTAATAAATTGATCAAGACTTAACAGCAGGTACAACGAAGGAGTGCTACATAGAACCAATAACTAAGCGGGCAACTAGAGGGCAGCACAACACAGCAGCTGTGGAGACCTGCGTGTGGTCCGGCAGACCGGTGGAGTCCATGCGACTGGCGACGTTGACGGTGTTGCCCCAGATGTCGTACTGGGGCTTACGGGCCCCGATCACCCCGGCCACTACCGGGCCCATGTTCATGCCTGCACATGACATATGAATGATGTTCACTACTTTAGAAATGCATATCTGATATTCAAGAACTCAACGAAGGAACAATAGCTGAGCGATAGTATCGATGGCTGTATATAACAGCTTGACGCTTCCAACCGGGGTAAACGATTTAGATCATTCCCGCTTATTTATGTATTAAAGTGCCAACTATTAAAATTTTATTTATTCCGTTTAAAAACAATAATTATTCATGGTATCAATTTTAAAAATAACTTAATTTCTTCAATCAAACTTATTGCGACTTGCGGAGATGTAAAGTAGCATAAGCAGCAAATGTTAGGTTTTACCTTACCTAAAATCAGTTTAGGTAAGGTAAGGTAGGGCAAGGCTAGGTAAGTAGGAAGGCTGCCTGTCAGTCGTGTCCCGTCAGCCTGACACGGCGCTCCAGCGAGCTCTCTTCGCTAGCCAGCATCTCTACTTATCTTCAGTGAACATTTCTGTGGCTGTAAGTTTAAGGAAGCGCTTTTTGTTTACCATGTAACTAATGCCAGGCTAGTTTTTGTATTTTTGAAAACGTGTTTCCTTCACTCAAACAGATTTGAAAAAATAAAAACTAAGCTTTATCCGGCTGAATCAAAAGTTAATTTAACAGGTAAAACATTTGCAATAGAGTCTCTGTTAATCGTTAAATGATAAGAAGCATATTTCAAATGTCTTTAAAGCATATTTCAATTGAGAAAGTTGCCGGTGTTTTGCACTCAACACTACAAGCCATTTGACAAAACCAACAAGCGGTGGTGCACGGCGGAGATAAACTTATATTCTGATACAGTAACACAACGGCATGATATCGCTCAGCTACTACCGGTATCTTATGTAGTTCACTACAGCGAGATGTTCAACATGCAACGGACGGCAGCACTGCAGCGCACCTCACACACGCACCATTACTACGGCCTTCTGCTGTGCGACTGTCTTCACTAAGCCCTCATAAATACAATGCACTTGCAAAAGCATTAACACCAAATACCATTCACTGTCCGGCCCTCGTCTGCATGAAGCCACATACAATTATTATTATTATTAAATTAATACAGTGCACCAAAGCAAAGATCATGTACACGAGACCCTTGGTGGCCACGCCACTTAGCCACGCACCAACTCTAAGGGTGAAGTTGTTGTAGGAGTTCTCGTTGATGTTGGCAAGGCTGTCTCGTAAGGCGAGCACAAACTCAGCGAGGACGCACATGTAGTAGCCCACAGAGTCGCTGTGGTCCTCCTGGATCCTGTGGTCAGGCATCAGCCCTACGGCCGCCATGAACGTCGACCCCACCGTCTTGATCTTGTCTACTGCCTTGAATCTCTCGTCGTCCAGCAGCTGCCAACAAACGTAATGTTCTTCAGTTCAACAAAAATTGAGTCAATCTAACTCGCTCCGCAATACCTATTATACATATAATCAATTATATATACGAGAATCAAACTCTATTGTAGAATCCCTTAGAATGCTCAGTCACTGGATAACATATGAATATAATGTAAACTTTACGTAACAAATGGTGGTTAAAGTTATAAATGAGTGAGTGAGTTTGAACTCATTAGGTTCAAGTGATAAATCATACTAGCCATAAATTAACATTCAAGAAAAATGAACTTATACCCGCTACATTCCAACTAAGCGATTAATAGATAACTCAAATCAAAGGCATATTATTGTACGAAACTTGAATCAATTCAATCAAAATTGGCGCTTAAGGTAATAATTAGCAACGAGTAGAGGCAACCCATCAGATCCGGAGCAGTGATGAGAATATCTAGGAATTGACCTGGTCGAAGTCAGCGATGATCTCATTGAGGAGCCTGAGACACTCAGTGCCCTGGTTGTTGACGTCCAACTCAACGTAGAACTCGCGGAAGTTTGGGATGGTCGCGAAGATGACGCCCACGCAGCTGTAGCTCTGGTGGTACAGGTCCTGTGGCAACAACAGGTGAGATCGTCGTGTCAACAGTTGAGCTCAACAAGAAAATCAGATACTGACGTTTCTCGAAGGCAATGAGGACGACAAATCATGAATTATTAAAAAATTTTAAATGCTCTATATGAACTAAAAATAGGAATTTCTAATATCCTAAATTTTTTTGTCGGTTGAAATATTTTATGGGAATTGAGTGTCATATTATTGATATTTTCAGCTGTTCGCAAAACCTCGACGTACCGTACCATTAAGATTACGAATAGAGTTGAGATAATGCAGCAATGCTCTCATAGAGCCTCAGTCTAATTAACATGTCGCACCCTCATCGCTACAAAGCGATAAATTGCATGTGTAATTTAGCGTGCATACTTACGCGGCACTGACCGTGTTGTTGCGGAACTGACCGTGTTGTTGCGGAACTGACCGTGTTGTTGCGGAACTGACCGTGTTGATGCGGAACAGACCGTGTTGGTGTGGAAGTGACCGTGTTGGTGCGGAACTGATCGTATTGATGCGGAACTGACCGTGTTGATGCGGAAAAGACCGTGTTGGTGCGGAAGTGACCGTGTTGGTGCGGAACTGACCGTGTTGATGCGGAACTGACCGTGTTGATGTGGAACAGACCGTGTTGGTGTGGAAGTGACTGTGTTGGTGCGGAACTGACCGTGTTGATGCGGAACAGACCGTGTTGGTGTGGAAGTGACCGTGTTGGTGCGGAACTAGTCCTGTACGTGTTGCATGAACGTGATGCGTGTGCGAGACAGAGTCCTGAACGTGTCTCAAAGTCCTGATTGAAAATCCCGACAAATTCCTATGTTCACTACTGGTATCAATACTCTGAGCAGCTAATAATATATGGGAGGCAACACACCTGTTTCTGCCAGAGGAAGTCAAGTCGGGCGGTCCACTCGACCTGACGCGCGTGTAGCAGCACCGCCACCATGAACAGCACCACCTGCACCACCGCCATCACCTCCAGCGGCACCACCGCACTGCCGATATAGGTTACTGTTACACCGGCTGCATCACTTTATTACATCTGCAAGCGGCAATTTAATAGGAATACTCATGCAACATGAGATCTGTTCATAGAGGCCCTCAAACCTGCCACACGCACAGTATGAGAGACATGTTTATCGGTGTAAAGAGAAGCTTATCTCATCATGCAATCGCCTGAAATTTGAATGCAGTAACATAACCCATATATTCCTATTAGTATTGACCCGACCCTGGCGTCGTAGCAGGTGAAGAGCGGCCAGCACTCACCCGACCCTGGCGTCGTAGCAGGTGAAGAGCAGCCAGCACTCACCCGACCCTGGCGTCGTAGCAGGTGAAGAGCGGCGAGCACTCACCCGACCCTGGCGTCGTAGCAGGTGAAGAGCAGCCAGCACTCACCCGACCCTGGCGTCGTAGCAGGTGAAGAGCGGCACGTGTGTCGCGAAGACCAGCAAGGAGTACACGACGGCCATGCAGAGCAGCAGCAGGAGCTTCACCAGCACCGGCAGGCGCAGGAACAGCGCCACCGTCAGGAAGCTAAGGATGCACGACAAGGGGATGTACTCCGGCAGGGGGCACCACAAGTTGCGCAGGGAGCCACCGGTCCCCCCCAGCAGCGGGCCGGCCACCACTCGGCCACTCCCGTCTGAAGACCCGTGGCCCGACGTCGCCAACTCGCTTATGTTGTGGCAGGGCCCCGTCGGCAGCTCGCAGCTGAACTGAAGTGATTAGTTATTTTAGTAGTAGAAGTAGGTTCTATTCCTGCTGAACTGAAGCGTTTTATCACGTTAACTGAACAAGTAGGATTAACCCCTGCTGAACTGACGTACTCCCAGCTATGGTCGCAGATCCTATGGGGCAATACGTCTGGTCCACGGGACAATGCAGAGTGAGGCCTATGAGGCATCACTCAAGTCAGATTAATGTCAAATTAACCAAAGACAGTCTTATTACTTCTCTTGAACTGCAATAACTTACAGCGTTGACTTGCGCCATGACGTAGATGACGGCGACGGCGGCGATGGTGAGCGCCAGACGCAGGCCGAAGCTGCGCGAGGGATCCGAGGTGCTGACACGCAGTCTGGGGGCGGAGGTGTGGTGTGATGTGGTGTGATGATGTGGGATGACATGTCATGAAGTTGTCTATGCACGAGGGGGGAGGTTGTCACGGTATGATTCATTGCACAGCTCAATAAGCGGCAATAAATCCAGTGATTTACGAACGACAATAAACTACACGCGGAAGAGATTCATCTTCAAATCAAACTTGCATGCAGGTATGGTTGATTATGCCTAGTAAATGCTGTATGGAATAATTTGCTTAGCAAGACCTGGAAGCGAGGAGGACGATGAGGGTGACGGCGATGGTGACGAAGGCGGCGAGGAAGAGGAAGAGCAGCAGCAGCGTGCGTGGCAGCAGCAGCGCCTGCAGGGCCGCCGTCAGCAGCAGCAGCAGCAGCGAGCACAGCAGCGATGACCCGAACCCTGAGTCTGGCTCGTCGTGGTACTGAGTGGTGGTGTAGTTAAGCTAGTTGTGGTTAGTCTTTAAATGTGCATGTTTGATTATGCAGGCAAAATTACTTATTAATAACTTTCTTGTTTGCTTTTTTCAATGAGTCGAATAATACTTAATTGGCAGATATAAACGTAGGTTACCATGAGACATTTTAATTGACTACGACGTTTCATATATAAATTATTCGTTACAAAGTGAATTATGAAATGAAATTAAAAATTTGAAATAAGAAAAGTACAAACAAAGGGTGTTGTGGATACAATAAATTTGCATTTATACTCACGCTATAGGCGACTTTGATTGGAGCAAGGGTTGCAATCAATTATGACTCCAAGTAAATCAGTTAACGAAAGAAAACGGCTCAGTCAATTGTATGACAAACTGATACAGTATCAGGATCTCCGGGCGACATTTTTAATGGATCAATGCAAGAGGTTTTCAACTTAATAATTCGGAGTACTAAAGTGGCGCCAAAACGTATTCACTCTCACCATCTCTGACCCTTGAATTCGACTTGAATAATTTCCGCTGTGGCATTATGGCAACATTGATAATTTACGTTGCAGTTCACGGGTAAAATTAATGCCTTGACATGTCTTAAATTAAAGAGTATCTACTAGAAGAGCAGTAGCGCACCTGTCTCTCCTTGTTGGTGTCCCTGAAGCAGAGGGTGACGAGGGAGACGTGCGTGGCCTGCTCCCTGTTGACGCTGCGCGCCTCTATGGCCTGCGCCAGGTACTTGTTGACGCGGCTGCTGGGGGTGTGAGGGAGGGAAGAGTGCCGCTTCTTGAACGGACGCTTCAACTTGTCTGACAACAGCGATGACTGCGTGGGGAATAGCTTCATGTTAAGCAAGTGACAAGCAACAGCATCTTGCATCAGCTGGCCCAAAGGAGGGCAAATAGACGGAACACGTCCAACGTTACATCCGACGACGACTCGGAGGACACGGTCACGCATCAGCGTGACCGTGGACTACGACGTCCTAAAACTCATCATAAGGTCATAAGGTCACCCGCAACACAAGTGCAGGCACCCGCAACACAAGTGCAGGCACCCGCAACACAAGTGCAGGCACCCGCAACACAATTGCAGGTATTGTTGACACAGGACCAACTACATATGCCAGCGCTCCTAACTTTCTTAAGATATAGTAGAGCGTTCTTAACTCAACCCCAGACATTATATACAAATTCAGACATCCTAACAAAACGTCAGACATTCTGAACACAAACCGCACATCCTATAAAGTGAACTCAGAAAGAGAGATTAGAAATCATCCTGTGTCGGTGCACTACTGGCATGGTCTGCCTCAAGTGAGGGGACACGGTGCACTATAGCCATGGTCTGCCTCAAGTGGTGCACCGAGGTGACGATAATTTTTTTATAATAAAATATGGAAGAATAATGACGCTCCAACGTCCCGAAAACAGCAAATTTGGTAAATAAATTGAGAATGGAATATATAATCTGTCTGCCCAAAGAAGACTGCAACAACATTCGCCGTCACCAGCAAACAAAGCCACACGATGATGCTCGATATGAGTGGGGGTAAGAACTCAGTATCGCGGTTTTGGTGGAAAGTATAACTACATATAATTGTGTTCACCGAATATAAAAAATTATCATGTAATTAGCACAACAAACTTTCATCTCCAAAGCATTCAAACCAACTGAGATAAATATACACACAAAAACAATGTCGGCTATGAAATAAAGGTAAATATGTACAGAAGAATATGTGCTAATAAAGGACAATGGTAACAACGTCCATAGATAAAGTAAGAAGAGTGGCGTTCTGGAGGAAGAGGGTACGGATAACACGCCGGGTTCTCAATACACCAGGAGGAATGCACACCTACAATGTACACACAATGTACAGGAATATACACCTACTTACTTACATACAGTTGACAAGACATGAAAATGTAAGAGTTGATGATCAACTACTAGCTGAGAAATTACGAAAACTTCGACGGAGCAAGGAATAGAATAGCTAAATTGTATGGTGGAAGACGAAATATAAATTATGCATAGGTTATATGACAAGAAGTGAGTATATATTAGGTAGAGAACCGTTAACAACAAGTATATACACAAATATGATGGCTCTGAAGTGTAGATGAAGAGTGCAGATTAAGCAAATACAAAAGTAACAGACGGCAGCAGCACCGCGGTGCAGTCAATGTGTGAAGAAAGATTTGCGGGAGAAAATGCACATTACACTACACCCAAAGACTGCTTACAAATTTACATGAGAGGACGGATGTTTAGACGGGTGATAATAGCTGGCAAAACAACACCAATTAAAGACTGGCAAGGGTAAAGCACTCACGTGCTGCCATGGCCGCTCTAGCTCGTAGTAAGGGTGGAAAAATATGTTCCTCTGATGGCAAGGAACAACCAACACGTCAAAAATCACAAGTCAACTCAATGTTAGCGGGCGAGAGTTATAGGTTTATTTAATCTTTAATGTTGGAAAATAGTAGGGAGAGCTCTCACTATTAAATATGGTGCATTTGGAGCACTTCATTTATTTAACTTACGCACTAATTGCGTTAGTTAGCAATGTCTATTGGGGAAGTTAGAAATACCACATATGATAACAACACGCACGATAACAAGGCTTAACCTTTAATGGTGTTGTAGTGGAATTCAATGCATCAAGTTTCATAAAAGTAACTTCGTTTGATAATAATTGATGGGCGAAATACTCACGAAGACACATACAATAGCAAGAATTTTCCAAAGTTCACGAAATTAGTGACTAACTTGACCAGTCCAGATTAACACCAATCACAATTAGCAAAGACACGCAAGAACAATAAAGTTATAGTCAACATTGAGATGTTTTATACGTCGGCATCATTGTAAGAAACTTGAATAAAATTCAAAGCATCTGTGAGAATCAAAAACTGAGAAGGCAAAAGCCAATTAACGCATAAGACATGGAGCAACGTAGAGCAAGGAAATTCTTCACGACATAAAAGAATAAGAACTGTAAAGATGAGGAAGGACGAAGTGTGGGCCGTTCTAACAGAAGCTAAAACCAAATCAATGAATATGAAATAAAGACAGGAAATTTAATTGACAAATTATTTGAAAGAGGTTGAGCTTTTCCTTTCTAAAGAGGAATCATTACAAATTTTCCTTTAGAAAAATTTTCATTACAAAATCATTCCAAACAATCGAAATTTTGGAATGAATAACGGTGAGAAGTTAAGATTGCTTAACATGACACACTTGAAGCCTAGTGTTTCAATTCAATATCTGCATCGAGGTAATCACTCAGTGTCTTCAGTCATCTAGAACATCTAGAACTTTAGTGATGACACATACTCACTTTATTACTTAGCTAAGAAATTGTTTAAAGCAAATATGCACCTTGCAATTGAGTAAGAGATCGAGACCTCCTCTCCCATTCCACACAAATGGCTATCTTGAATATCTCACTTGAAATAACGCGAATAATTTGCACCTTTACTGAATATCTTAACAAGCTTGTAGGACAACTTCTTAATCTCGGGAGTTTTTCTTAGTAAAAATATATTTATTTCTAGGGATCTTACTTCTTTGGCTATTTTTTAAGCACACAACTTTAATAGCAATAACTTTACAGCACCCTTATCGTGTAGGAGCTGACCTTATGGTGGGTGGTGAATGAAGGTGGGTGGTGTTGGGATGGTAAGGGTGAGTAAAGGGTGGGAGGTGAGTGAAGGGTGAGGGTGAGTGGCGGTTGGGTGATTAGTTGAGGGGTGGGTGGAGGGTGGGTGATGATGGGGTGAGTGAAGGGTGCGGCAACAAAATACATCACAAAATCATCGCATGTACAAAACAAAAAAATAGATATTATAAATAAATTTCAAAACGTTCAGAAATAATGTAAGCAATAAACATGCCGAGAAAATTGGTAAAATAAAATTTAGTGAGAAAGAAAAACAATATTGGGAAATTTTTGGCAAAATTGTGAGGGAGGGGATGAGGGAGGGAATGAAGTTAGTGAGGGGGTGAGGGGTGAAGATCATGGCAGGGGAGAGGGAAGAGAAGGGGAAAGAGTGTTAGTAAACATTCGTACGCAGGTATTCTACTTATAAACAATTACTTCAATTATACGATACTATAATTTACTTATACGCTTGTTCTACAACCATTTATACGACAAGAATTTTAAAATTAGTAGAACTATACCAGATAATCGTAGGGCGATAAGTATTGATCAGCTTCCCTAACACAATTTGGAGGCGTGCGCGACCCTGCATTAGGGCCGCCTAGGACTCGGGCAGCACGTAAATCAGCTTCTCATGTCCGCTCTCGAAGCGCAGCCTCTGGGCAGCTTGCTAGCTCGGTATGACTCGGTTCCGTCAACTCTTGTCATACTCACAGGCGACTATCAAGTCGTAACGGAGATTCTGAGAAACGGATTTTGATCGGGTATCCAAGAAGACCCAGATCGAATATATTTGCGCCGAGTGAAGTGACTGTTCGGCCGAAGCCAGGGCGGTCCCCGAATTTTGCTAGGGATTTTGTATACACCGAACAAACTTGTTCGGAGTACGCAAAGCGGTAAGCACGAGTACACGTTCTGCATGGTTCTACATGTTTTTCAGACCTTTCTTAGCGAGACGAACTTAGGGCAAACGCGTATTGCATAGTTTTGAGCAGTTCTTACCTTCCTGCGGCGGTTCTGCGGCACGATGAAGTAGGTGGTGACGCCCTTGTCCCTGAGGTAGGCGCTCCTAGTGTGGCCCTCGCCAGGCTCCAGCTCGTAGGCACCCCCGAGAGCGTCTACGGTCGCCTGGGTCACGTGCACTCGCCTGTTGTACAGTGTTGTTGTACAGTGTAATATAGTGCGCTAAAAAGTTCCTACTACTTGCCATTACACCGCTCAGATCAAGCATGACCAACTCTGACATGGGCGTTACATTGCTGGTAGCCGTCAGTTGAGCTACTGATCCCGCCTGGCGTACCATGGTTCCTCTCTTATAGGACTTTAAGTCCAACGCAAGGGTAAGTGTTACGTGCAATAGTGTTAAAATTTTAATGCATTATGAAATACCGTGATATTAGTGAACATATAATTGATTTGTCATAGTTAGGTAAGCTACTCTTTGTTCTCTGTTTCATCTTGTAACCCCAAGCTCTAGCTCTCTTTGAACGAATTAAGTTTGCCCCACATTAGGCTTTCTCTCGTTTTCAGTTCGTTAATTTCCGAGTAACCGATTACTCATTTTTAATAGGTTCCTATTTCGCATCCGTTTTGTATTACTACCCGTTATGATTTATTACGATAATAATTTGCTGTTTATCTTTAATATATTAACTTTAGCTTATCATTGGCGTTTCAGATCCCGTCCAGCCCAAGCCTTGCTTACTGAACCAACAGGGAAGTGTCTTATTTGCCGGTCATTGGTAGGCGCGACGAGAGGACCATCCCAAACGACTAGTAATCTGAATGCTGAGAACAGTTCGTCACATGCAGTCTATAGTCAGCACACGCTTACTGTCGCCTGGGTCAGCTGACTTATTCAGCTCATAATTATTAATATTCTGAATATATTCTGAATAGTGATACATAAGCAACTCCCCCAACGCCCCCCGCCTCCATGGAGTTGGCGAGGGTGACGTCATCGCTCCAGACGTCGTACTGCCACTTCCGCAGCCCCAGCACCCCGCACAGCACGCGCCCCGTGTGCAGGCCTACGCGCATGGCGAGCTGCACGTCCGTGGCCTCCACCACGCACCTGCCGTGCGCACCATACTCTCACTCATCATACTCGTGCGCACCATACTGTCATCATACTCGTGCGCACCATACTGTCACTCATCATACTCGTGCGCACCATATTGTCACTCACCATACTCGTGCGCATAATATTGTCATCGCCATACTTAATTGTGCGCACAATATTGTGATCACCATACTGGCCGTGCACACAATATTATCAAGCACCATATTATCATACTGCACACAATCTGCTGTAGCAAGAACACAACGACAATAAATATATCAAAGCACAGCGTATGAATTACAACACATATAAGGTAATATAGAGCAATATTGATGATAAGAAGGCAATAGCAACATATACAATGTAATATAGAGCAATATATATGATAAGAAGGCAATAGCAACATATACAATGTAATATAAAGCCATATAGATGATAAGAAAACAGTACAGGAAGAGAGCAACGTACGCGATGGCGTCGATCATGTCGAGCCCCATCTCCACGGCGCACACGGCGTGGTCGGAGCGCGGCTCTGGCAAGCCTGAGGCGCAGTAGTAGCAGTCGCCCAGGATCTTGATACGCAGGCAGTGGTTGTCCTGATACAGTAACTCTATTGTATTACTGTTGTCTTAACAGGTATATAAGTCTTATATAGCATACTCATCACTTGTATGGTACCAGTGCAACATAAAGTATCTCAACTGATTTACAAGTCTATACATTCTAACCAGCTTACCTAACCAATAGAACATTGCATTTCATTGTTATAAATTTTTTATTTCTATAAACATTATAATTTCAGAAAATGCCATAAACCAGAAGTAAAACATCATCTCTTCAATAGAATATTTGTAGGAAATATTTTCAAAACATTTTTATAGAGGCACTTAAACAGAGATACATTCGCTGAAATTCACATCATATAATTCATGTGAAGCATTTAGATACAGACGGTCTTTACAAGCATGATCTCGAGGCAATTTAATGTATCACAAACTCACAAACACAATGGATGTCACCAACACATACAACATCATACCATCGCTCATGTACATCATATTTACATCATCGCGGTACATCATATCGCGCACACCTCTACGAGACGATACACGCACTCAACACGTCGGAGACAATCAGCGTGTTGACACGCACGTATTCTACACTTAGAGTTATGTTCAATTGACATTTGCATAGCGAGACAATGCACTAATGGCACATATGGTGCCATTATAAAATATACATATACGGCTCTAGTGGCAGGCAGTATAGTGAGTAACAGCAGTTATCACTCTGCGTGACTGCGTTCACTTTTAACAACTCGTCAGAGTTCAAGCAAGTGCAAGCGTTGGTCAGTTATAAATAGTAACACTTCCCCCGATATAAGAGAAAAATTTAAAGAGTTCGTCGAACATTTGCGGTTTTTGGCGCCATTTATCGGCTGTGATGCCACCAGTCGAGCCATTCAACCATGAGTCGAGCAGCTCGGCACACATTCTGCAGCGCAAATGTAAACAGTGAAGCGCCGGAAGCCTGCGGGACGATGCATGCTTGTGGTGTTAGGGGCATTCGTTCCTTAAGGTCCCACATCATCTCTAGGTCCCACATGGAGCGTTGTAGAAGTTACCTTACTTAAAGGCTGAAACTAGTGCACATTTGAGTCGAAAATTTTTCACAATAAATATACACATCAATTGAATGACTGGATATTAGCGGCCTCTCAAACACCCAAACTTCATGTCTGAACACACTCACATGGCAGCAGATTACTCACAACCTACGCATGAGCAGGTTACTCACAACCCTCATACGAGCAGGTTACTCACAACCCTCATACGAGCAGGTTACTCACAACCCTCATACGAGCAGGTTACTCACATCGGCGAGCTGGTCGAACCTGCCGAAGAGTTCGTTGAGAAGGCGCACGAGCTCCTGAGCGCTGCACTGCGACGCCAGCACCGTGAAGCCCACGATGTCAGCGAACAAGATGCTGCCAACGTAACATGTCTTCTTAAATATCGTTACTATCATGGTTACTATTAATCGTTATTAACAAATTAGTATTAATTAATATTATTAAAAATTATATTGTGTCATTACATTGACACAATGTTAGGTTTTAGTTATCTGGCTGATTTTGGGGCATAGCTTCAAATTAAAACTTGATTTGCGCCTCGTTGGATTTGGGGTGACGTCTGAATTAGCTGCAGCCACAAAATTCAACGCGCGAAATTCAATTAAACTAAACTTGCTCCTGTTATTGCTGGCTGTCTGACTACAGAATATCAACAACAACGGTGCTACTATGGCTTCGCGTTGATCATGTTCGCCTGCATTTTCGACCTCTTATGGTGATTAAATGCACAAGTACGCCGCTATACAAAGTTGTTCAGCCTCGAGGTATTATTTAAGCTTCTGGACTAAAACTTTATATAATTGGAAGTCTAGCTGAGTACGATTGGGATTTTGAACATGAGCGTAAGCACGTGCTGAAATTTGGTGTTGTCTGCGACACGAGAGACTACTTCTCTGGCGGCTCCAAGCGAGAGAAGTGCACCTACTACCACGACTTCGGCCCCGGCAAGCTCTGCGCGGGTGTGGACAGTTAAGTCACGGCACCAGCCATGCACTGAATCACACTCATCATAATTTTGTTAGCACTTCACGCAGGAACATCATCCTGCGTTTGCAAGCACGGAACAAGCGGTAATGGAGATGTTGAATTCTACTGCTCTTCATTTAAGAACCTAATAAATACTAGGCCCATGGAATTTATATTAATAGTTAGATTTCTCACTCAATGCATTCATGGATTTAATTAATTTGAAGTTATGGATCAAAAACGTTTTAGAAAACTTACGACGAACTTGCTGCCACCTCATGGACACTTTCAGCTATGATGCGCGTGATAACTTAGTCCTAGAGACACTTAACCGCGCATCGAGCATTTTCCTAATTTCAGAGCTCGCCTCGTCGTTCGTAACGCCTGTGACCAGAATTGGGCAGACGCAAGCAATTTTCGGTCAGACGCAAGCAATTTTTGGGCAGACGAATGCCTGTGACCAGGGTTGGGCAGACGCAGTAGCAAGTTACAAATGCCGTTACCTATAGATGGTTTGAGTGACGTGAGGTTTGAGGCGCTACCGCAATGTGATGTGATATTATTGTAATCTTGAAATTGTCATTAAAAAATGCTCTAAGCCATGTTTTATTGATGTTTTAGTTTGCTTTTGAATACAATTTATCAGTCGTGTTCCCTATAAGTTTTGTCCAATAGTGTTCGATCCCACTCTTTTCAAGTAACGAGTGGAAACATTATAGTAACAGGAGAAAATTGCAGCGTAAGTAAAATACTAACACAAGCATTCATCCAGGATAGTCAGCAATGTTTTTGATGCCGAACCAATACGCCGCCGTCTACACCAGGTCATATCTTAACCCTCTACCGCCTGACATGAGTAACCGGAGCAATACTGTCACACAAGCCTACCTAAAAAGGATACGTTGCTAGTGAACGTAAAATGACTTGCACTTACATGGTTGCCGCCACGCACGGTAGTTTTAAAATGTTCTCTGTTGCGTACAAACGTCCTTAGGTTGCCAATAGTTTACATATAATTCAAATTGAAAGTTATGTTCCCGGAGAGTGACATACGGCGGCAGAGGGTTAACATTATTGAGTTCAATCTTTGTAGTGAAGCATCATCATAGGTGTATAGATGAACGATTCGAGCATCTCATTGATACATATCTTTAAGAAATGAGAACCTCAAGGCCATCACTATCCACAGATATCTCATTTTTGCTGATTCAAGTCGTGTTCGAAAATGCTCACTTAGCAAGCCCGCATGCAGGTTTTATATATTCAACGCTTTGAAATGCTGGCGAGGCTTGTTTGTGCTGGTCAGAGAACTAGGCTTCGCCTTCTACTTATAGCGTTCTCGAGCTGTGCTCTGCACAATTGCATTTCTTCCAAATAAAATGTTTGCCAGGGAAATACGTACCCAATATAGTGGAGTGTTCATTCAAAAGATTGCAAAAGAGTGGAGTGTTCATTCAAAAAAATAATGTTGAGCTAACGAGTAATCATGTAAGAGTACAGTCATACTCCACACCCCACCACACCCAGCGAACAGCTCCCCCGCCTCCGTGTTATCCGCCACGACGGTCGTCGTCGCCTCGTCAGGCGGCCGTGCTTGATGGGCTGGTGACGGCCATGCACAAGCACGTGATGCTTGTGCAGCACCTCACCAGCTGCACGTGCTCATTAGTTGCACGTGCTCTTCTGTTGCACGTTCTTTTTTCGTTCATGTCACTTTGCTGGTTATTACGTTGCATAATTATGTTATAATGGACGATTTCGCATAATTAGCGACTGATCGTTCTTTGTGTAATCTATCTAAGTTGCCATCAATAATTAAGGTTTTATCAGGTGCGTAGCGTGTGGTCTTAGTAAGCGTTGTATTTTCTTCAACATGCCTTTCGCTCCCCTGATCGAAAATTTTGCGTGCATGAAAAAACGCAGCGAAATTCCAAGCGCGTCCACTCTGCTCGGACCGTCGCTGAAAATTAGAGTGGCCCGACAATGGGAGTTTTTCATTTCTATGTGATGTTCTTAGGTACGCGCTACACAGTGATCCGTGTGCCAGACTTTTCCTTGAGGATTAGAGGGTCTACAGCCTACCCTCAATACACACACGTACGTCGCGCGGTAAAACGGGCAAAAACGCGCTCAAAATTAGAGTGGGGAGCACGACGAGCTAAAGCCAATCCCAGTTGTATTGGAATGCTCGGCCATCAACACGACAAGTCCATCGGTCGTAAAAGAGATGCTTGTAGAAGCGACGCTCAGCAGCAACGGCAGCGAGGGCTGTAAATATAGCCGGCGTGGCCGGGCTGGCAATGACAACAAGGGATGGCATAACCAGCGCACCGAAATATCCTCCGTATTGCGACTCAAGCAATAACTATTTTAAATGAGGTTAAATTTGATGCCATCGTGCCTACATCGGGAATCATAATTATCTACAATATTCTGATATTTAAATGCACAGAATCTATGGCTAGCGCCTATTCCGGAGTGTTGACCGCTAACGAAGGAATACAAATTTACCTATAAAATGAGAGCATCGATCAACATTAGCATTATTATGACAGCCAGCGGCCAGCTGCCGTCAGAAGAAAGTGTACAAAATTAGGAGCTTCGGTCAATATGGTAATGGATATGTTGAGCTGGTGTGGATTGTCAGGAGTGGCAGGATCGACAATAATGTTGGCGGGAGTGGCACAAATAGCAGGTGCATAAGAAGTAGTATCGGTCGGAGTGGTAGGAGTGGGCGCAATGGCAAGTGTGGCAGCAGTAGGAGATGCGTCATAAATAGTAATATGGGTGGAAGTAGCAGAACTGGCAGCAGTAGCAGGAGCTGCAGTAGTGACGGAAGCACTAGAAATGGCATGAGCAGCCTGAGCGACAGGAGTGGAAGGAGTTGCAGTAGTGGCCATCAGCAGTATGGCAGGAGTGGCCGCAGCGGCAATATAGTGGCAGGAGCGGCAGTAGTGGCGGGAGTGGCAACACCCAGGATCGATAGCTCGGCAGCGTCTGCAGCGGAGATACACGCCACGGGCGAGAGGCGTACTGCACGCCACAGGCGAGAGGCGCACTGCACGCCACGGGCGAGAGGCGCACTGCACGCCACGGGCGAAAGACGCACTGCACGCCACAGGCGAGAGGCGCACTGCACGCCACAGGCGAGAGGCGCACTGCACGCCACAGGCGAGAGGCGCACTGCAGGTATCACTCCACCAGGCGGGCAGGGACCTCGTAAAGGTAATGAGGCGACACAAGAAGTTGTGGCCCAGGGGGTGAGAGCAAAACACCTCTGCGTCATCACATCGACAGCACCACACCATATGTTGCGCGGTGTGCATGTCGTGTTCACCACAACACACCATATTTTATGATGTGCAACACATTTACAGCAAGCATTGTATGCATATTGCGTTAGGTTGGCACACGAAAGAGCTTTGCTCACAGAAGGATGTTGCTGATTATACAAAGACATTACCAGTATTCTGTTGAATACTCCAATGAAATTATTTACATATATTCAACAAGTCAACATTATGAAAATAATAAGCGGAAAATAAACTTCGATTCGATTACGACAAAAAAGATTATGATCAACGGTTCAACAATCGTGAATAGAGCTTCGCGTCGGCAAAAAATACGTCCACTTAGTTTGTTTTCAAGGGTCTCGTTTGACGAGACGAAAAATCAGAAGCAAAGTCAAGTTGCTCTTTGTTTAGCTATTAGCTCGTGTCCCTTGGAGCAGGTGACAGGACCTAAAACAGAACACACTGACAGCGGGGGCTTGCTTCTGCAGTGACAACACGCGGGCAGATCACGCGTGTTGGTCACGAAGGAAAAGAAAGCAGAGCTCACTTCGATGACAATTTTCCAAACGAAATATCACGTCTTGAAAATATTGTTTCCTCTAGCTTTTATAGGGAAAAAAGTCACGAGTTGAGCGCTCTGGGAGTGTGAACATCGCCGGAGGACATAACAGGTAGAAATGCATCGAAATTAATGAAAAACAGGCGACACCTCATCAACAGCAGCCGACGCTGCGACGCAGTAACTTTAGCAACAGGACCGCTGGGGCACGTGAGGCTGCGTGGCACAGTGGGCAGCGCGGTACACGTGCCAGACGCACGGTCTACAGCAACAGGACCGCTGGGGCACTTGAGGCTGCGTGGTACAGTGGGCAGAGCGGTGTGCGTGCCAGACGCACGGTCTACAGCAACAGGACCGATGTGGCACTTGAGGCTGCGTGGTACAGTGGGCAGAGCGGTGTGCGTGCCAGACGCACGGTCTACAGTTCTTTTTCACCAGCAAGTGTGGTTGGCAAAGATTTCAATACATCCGAAATCATAATCAAACGTTTAGAAATATTTTTTTAAATGCAGGTTGGTTGCTATAGTATAAGATTGTAAAAGCAAGCTGCATGAGCACATCCACGAGCGTTTCTCGAATATTCGAAGAGGTTCCTAACCTGAGACCTATGGCCGTCAAAACCTATAAGTCCCGCAAATTTAATTTGCCGAATGTTAAAGCTTCGCCATATATAATACCCTAAAAGTTATCCAAGTTGCGACTTCAGACTACAAAAATTTAACTAGTCAAAAATGGCTGCTTTAGTTTGTTATAAATAAACCCGTCACACTGGAGGTCTGAACGCGCAATGAAAAATCTTTTGATCATTCGTAAGTTTCCCACAAGTATCGTTAAGGCCGACAACTTCAGCGCAGAGTTTGCAAACCTTGTTTGGTGCGGGATTTTATTCTAGGATTATGATGAGGTCATAATAGGATAATAGGAGGCGGTAGATGTTCATAAGTTATAGAACCTGTGCCAGGAGCCTGCTCTGAAGACGTACAATACTCGGATAAAATGAGCACTTCCATGCCATGCAGATACGTGTGCTTTACACGCGATCGCTCTAAAATCCTGCGTAAATTGAACACCTTTGCAATTGGCGGCTGTCGAACACAAAGTTCTCGTCATATCGGAACTTGAGCTTGGACAGCAGGACCGAATAATAGGTAATTTTAAAGTATGCCAGCCAGTGAGCCACGACGTAGCCTGCGCTCGATCTCATTTGATATAAAACGTCACCGCAGGCTCCCCCTCCCAGCGACGACGTGTGCCGTTTTTCAAAGCAGATAAAAAGCATGGAGCTGTGCATGCTGCGCTATATACACGTCACAGTTGCAGAGCTCGACAGAATGGTTGCTTGACGTTTGACGTTTCAGTGGACGAGTTCATGAATACATTCAATGTATAAATAGCGAAACCCCTCGCAGTAACTCGTGTTATTTATATCAAGCCAGGTGTAATTAAATATTTACTTGAAGCACTGATGCCGCGTCAGTTAAGGCAGCGCAATACTGTGTTATTCTAAATGATGGACCCAATTTGATGAATTCGTACTTATATAAGTATAAATCCAAAATGAATAATTTATACACCAATGTAAAGAGAAAGATTCAAGTTTTTTTACATATTAATAAATGTTCAATATGTCCCCTTGTGTTACATAACATATTAATAAATGTTCAATATGCAAACAGCTAAACGGCAGCCAAACTNGGCAGCACTGACAGCAGCAGGCGTTCCTGTCACGAGAAATACGTTGTTTAGTGCAGGCAGCACTGACAGCAGCAGGCGTACGAATTATCACATATGAAGCACCACAAGGCTGCTATGTAGCGCCACACGGCGTCCGCATAGCACCACACAGTGCCCGTATTACACAACAGCCGTATATAGCATCACTCGTCAGTCGCATAGCATTACACGAAACTAGTATAGCACCACACGTTGCCCGAATAGCATAACACAGCGGCAGTATAGCACCACACGGCACTCGTATAGCATCACACGGCGGCCTTATATCACACGGCTGTAGTATATCATCACACGGCTGCAGTCTAGCATCACACGGCACCCGTATAGCACCACACGGCGCACCAGCTTCTCGTTCTCGTCCTCCATGGCGAGGCGCGCAGCGATGCAGGCGCGGGTGTCGAGGAAGGCGCGTCGCTGGGCGCTCTCCATGAGCCGGTGCAGCCACACGCCCGCCACGTTAACGCACGCCGCCACCACCACGTTACCCAGCAGCTGCACGCAACAATACAGGCAAGAGTTAACAACTTATTGTAAGCATGATTATTAGCACGAGTACATTGGTATATACAATAATAAATAAACCTTAAAAGTATGCCAAGGTTGCCAGTTCAATTGTGTATATTAAGAATATTGTGAGACCAACTAAGACAGTCTTAAAGCTGTTCCAATCGTCAAGCCTTTTACGAGTTTGTGATGTTTGTTCACAACACTTGTAATAGAGCGCGCCGAACATTCAAGAATCTCATTAGGACAATCTAAATGTGATTGTATAGACGAGCGGGCGTGGCACAAGCTTAGAGGAAGTTTGGTGCCGAGCTACTGCCGCCTGCACCAGACAATCCAGCGCGCGGGAGAAGCACCGGTCATTCCATAGCTCCAAATTACATGCATCAGCTCCATCACCTCCAACCCTGTACAAATAAATACACAGCGAACCATGCTGCACCCGGACGTAGTTGTTCTAATCACGTTTGGGTGTAGCTGGTCCCAAAACAACACATATCGTCAGAGACATCATCACGCTGACGGACTGACGTGACTCGGCTAGAGTGACGTACAGTACAAACGCGACCGAAAACTTGGGACGAAACCAACCAACATGTCCTCTACCTTCCTCTGAGTCTCGAGCGACTCACCAACCGCCTTCATCATCATCAAACTTCATCAACATCAACTTCCCTCTTTTCATTAAATAATCTGAGAAAAAAATGAAAATTATGAAAAAAAACTAAAACACGTGTAAATAGTAAGACTACAGATATTTTGTATTTTTATTTAACTAAGCTAAAAAAACACCATCCTCTCATGGCCCACCCGCCTAAACCATCCAAAGCCATGACGGATTACAAACCCCCATCCCCCAATCCCAAACAAACCCATTTATCTATAACCCAATCATGCGCAATGAGCCTTTTTCCTCTCCTGCTGTCTTTTCCATTTCCCTTTCCTCTTTCTATCCAATCTGCGCCATCTCTTGTTCTCTTCCACGCTTTCCTAGTGACACCGCAACAACAAGCGCGGGAGAGCCTAACTACCGGCCTNGGCGCATGAGCATCATGATGCATGAGGGCGCATGAGCATCGTGAATTCAGTAACAATGACGAAAAGAGCAGATTTTTTATAATAGAAAAATTATCGCAAATTGCATTTGATGGCAAAGACATTAACCTAAATTTCGACATAGATTTGCAAGATGAAAATAGCTGAAGAAGAAGCCGTCGGTCCGACAAGCCGAGTTCACACGGCACGACAAAATCAATGCAGGGAGAAGCTGCTGGCCGACGCCTGCAGCCGCTTCCGGTGCTGCAACCCTGCACCTAACACACCAAAGCTGCACGCACAGCACCAACACTCGGCACGTACGCATCAAACACACACCAAAGCTGCACGCACAGCACCAACACTCACCCTATACACGCATCAAAACTCGCTCTCCACGCACCAAGTGTTAGTGCGTGTAGGACAAGTGTTGGTGCATGTAGGGCATGTGTTGGTAAGTGTAGGACAAGTATTAGTGCGTGTAGGGTAAGTGTTGGTGCGTGTAGTGCGAATGTGAGTTCGTGTAGGGGGCGAGTGTTGGTGCGTGTAGGACAAGTGTTGGGGCTTGTGGTGCGAATATGTGTGCGTGTATGGCGAGTGTTGGTGGCTGTAGGGCAAGTGTTGGTGCGCGTAGGGCGAGTGTTGTTGCGTGTAGGGCGAGTGTTGGTGCGTGTAGTACGAGTGCTAGTGCGTGTAGTGCGAGATGAACACAAACGTTAAGAGCAGGTGCGTGAAGTGACACGAATGCACCAGTATATGAAGTCACCAGCGTAATGTCCGTGGCGTGCGTGAGGAGCTGATGCTTATGAGACACGCAGTACGAGCATTGCGTAAACTTAAAATTCTAATGCGTAAACTGTCTCGTCGAGAACACCATGTTGATTTGAGACGAGCATGAGAGACTTCAAAGTCACGAACTTCAAAGTGAGACAAGTGGACGGGACACAGAAGAGGCGTGTGAGACTTGAGACAGAAGTGGAGGCCATTAAACGCGCGCGCAGGACTTTTAAGCGCGAGATGGAACCCTTTTTTCAAGAAAACGACAGAAAACCGGTTTTAAAATTGGATCAGCGTATTATTTAACACATATACAGTATGATGTGTATCATGCTCACTCATGAGGGGTGAGTATGATGAGGCTCATCACACTCACGAGGCGTGAGTATGATGAGGCTCATCATACACTCATGAGGCGTGAGTATGACGAGGCTCATCACACTTACTCATGAGGCGTGAGTATGATGAGGCCCATCATACACTCATGAGGCGTGTAACTTGCTCGCACTGTTTAATATGAGACAGAAGTGCGGTGAGAACAACGCGGCCTTGTCCTGTGTAGCCGCTGCCAGCGTGCGTGGCTAGGGCTGCCTTCACGTGGTGGGCTGCGTGGTCCAACTAGACACACGCATGAGCAATGTGTNATGGCACCAACCAATGCCATAAACAGTGACATGCATGGCACCAACCAATGCCATAAACAGTGACATGCATGGCACCAACCAATGCCATAAACAGTGACATGCATGGCACCAACCAATGCCATAAACAGTGACATGCATGGCACCAACCAATGCCATAAACAGTGACATGCATGGCACCAACCAATGCCATAAACAGTGACATGCATGGCACCAACCAATGCCATAAACAGTGACATGCATGGCACCAACCAATGCCATAAACAGTGACATGCATGGCACCAACCAATGCCATAAACAGTGACATGCATGGCACCAACCAATGCCATAAACAGTGACATGCATGGCACCAACCAATGCCATAAACAGTGACATGCATGGCACCAACCAATGCCATAAACAGTGACATGCAT
Organism: Hyalella azteca; assembly: GCF_000764305.2. NCBI lineage: Eukaryota > Metazoa > Arthropoda > Malacostraca > Amphipoda > Hyalellidae > Hyalella > Hyalella azteca. The sequence continues at coordinate 256,333 of NW_025933422.1, forward strand.
GGCACCAACCAATGCCATAAACAGTGACATGCATGGCACCAACCAATGCCATAAACAGTGACATGCATGGCACCAACCAATGCCATAAACAGTGACATGCATGGCACCAACCAATGCCATAAACAGTGACATGCATGGCACCAACCAATGCCATAAACAGTGACATGCATGGCACCAACCAATGCCATAAACAGTGACATGCATGGCACCAACCAATGCCATAAACAGTGACATGCATGGCACCAACCAATGCCATAAACAGTGACATGCATGGCACCAACCAATGCCATAAACAGTGACATGCATGGCACCAACCAATGCCATAAACAGTGACATGCATGGCACCAACCAATGCCATAAACAGTGACATGCATGGCACCAACCAATGCCATAAACAGTGACATGCATGGCACCAACCAATGCCATAAACAGTGACATGCATGGCACCAACCAATGCCATAAACAGTGACATGCATGGCACCAACCAATGCCATAAACAGTGACATGCATGGCACCAACCAATGCCATAAACAGTGACATGCATGGCACCAACCAATGCTATACATAGTGCAATGCATATCACTGATAAACTGGTGCATGAGTCGATGGCATAAGCCCACTGTTGTAGCTAGTAAACTAGTGAGCCGGTTTTCTACGTTAACTTGGAAACTACGTTTCAATTTTTTTTTCAGAAAATCATCCAGTTCAGAAATATAAATCTTCTGAGCAAAGTGAAGATGTGACGCACATTAACCGAAACAATGACTAAATTAAGAGTATTAACGCTAACATTGTATTACAGTAGGCATTACTAAAAATGTTTTAAATGCATCGATAACACGCTTGGGACATAGTCATATACGTAGATGCACCACCAATGTCTAAAGGTCAGTCATCTCAAATTGTAAAATTTCGATTCCTAAAACAACGGCCAGAACTGCCACGTGGGATACAACTAAAATGGACCGTTCCGTCAAAGGGAAACTTGCCAATTAAGTGCCGTCGTTGAGACAGCTCGGCAGCAAACAAACTACTGTTGAGCAAAAATGGCCTAGGATTATGTGCGGCCTCTTGTTTTGCACTCTATTGGTCGTAGTACAGGGTGATTCACGGATAATTTTTGTGTTGTTTTTCGCGCCAAGCAGCCTGATGTTGCAAAGGGGCGGGAAGTATTTTATATGAAAGGCAAGGTTATGAAGTTTTGTACCCTGCCTAGTAAGCTGCCACTATGCATTGGACAAGTGAGCAGCGTGCGTTTGCTGTCGAAACGTACTTTTATAATAGCTGTTTAGCAGAGTTGTCTCCATCTGAGACAACATTTTGCAAAGCGCCTCATCTTCTTGAGAGGTGACGTTCTTAATTAGGCCGGCCCCATCCCCCCGATTTGGCTCCATGTGATGTTTTAAGGGGTCATCTTAAAAAAATTGTCAATGACTGTCCAAGGACCCTAACTCATTTGAAGAACAACATACGCCAAGCCATCATCAACATACCCGTCAATTAAATATGCTTCAACGAGTAGAAAGGACCTGAATCGACTAGCAGAATGATTCTAGTTAAACGGACCAAAAATCGATGAACTGAATGTATTGACAGTAGAGGCCGTCCTTTGTCATCTTTAAAACCAAATGATACAAAAGTTCAGGAAATATTTTTTCAATAAATTAAATTGTAATGATATCTTTAATATGTAGTTCCCTTTTTATTGCGCTTTCAAATCAGAAAGTTTTCGTGAATCACCCTGTATTATTAAAGCTCTTGCATTCGAAATTCAACAATCGCTGAACTTGGATCCTTGAATGATATTTCTACGCTCGCCTGTGAGGACTCGTACTTAATGGCAACTAAATAACAGCTGACTCTGCAGTGCGAGACAACAACGTTATTGTACCAAATCGATCTTTTCAAGAACTGCGGTCCGCGGGTGCGTAATGCACAGTGTTCGCTTATGCAGTGCGTAGCACCGCGCACCACATACACACTTTGCTGTCACCCGACACTCGGCAGTAAACCAAGACGCGCGCCAAACGCACCATTCACCAGCTACTGCGCGCTCAATATTTGATACTTCACCCACTCGGGCAGCAACGGTAACGGCCATTCGCTCTGTTGAGCATCACGTGTTAGGATGGTTGCATTAAAAATGTATTGCAGTTAATGTAAGCCTGATGAGCGATATCAGATACTGCAGAGCCAGGCACGCTCACAGCTGTTGGAGAGAGCAACACGCTCACNAAGAGGAACACAACGGGCGTTGACACTAGTGGCAACACAAACCAGGACTGCCAAGAGGAACACAACGGGCGTTGACACTAGTGGCAACACAAACCAGGACTGCCAGGAGGAACACAACCAGCATTCACACTCGTGACAACACCGGCTTAATTCATTAACCCAGAAGCCCATGGCTGGGTTGCAGGCAAGGAGCCTGCCCAGCACCAGGCGCAGCAGGGACAGCGACCACCCGCCTGCATCAGGCGCGGGCGGCGGACGCTGCAGAGAAGACGTAACAAGGACGTCACGACGCCGCGGATGCAAAGAGGCAATTCTATCTCGAAATACCATCCCGGGAATGTAAAAAAATATATAACTCAGTACTCACTGCAGTGAGTGACAGAGAGCGCATTTTCTCATCGACGAAAACGTGGTCACGGACGGACGGACAGACAGACAGACAAACAGACAGACGGACATGGCTACCACAATAGTGCATTTTTTCCATTAATCAGAAAATGCGCTAAAAAGACGATAGCTCGACAACATCATAAAAAATACACTAAAAATCGGTACAGCAAAAACTACTGGATGGCAAAACATTATTACTGTATACATAGCATCCTGAATTGCTACGACCCGCGAGACGTGAACCTCGACTCCCTAAAGCACTGCCATCTTCATCAATGCTTGCACGGCGAGCAAACATGACTCAATTTATGAATGCAGATTGCTGCAAATTTAGCTTTGGTAGACATAGTTATTCAGGATGGAGCGAGGTTAAATGGTCATGAATTGCTAACTTAGAAAAAATAAACAACCTTTAATTTTGAGGTGTATTCACAAAAGCTCCCGGCGGCTATAGCTCCAGTTGAGCGAAATAGCTCAATATGCCCAGTTTATGAAAACAGTTTCAACAAAAAGCACCTGGACTGAGCATGCAGGAGAGGATGGCACTTTTTAGGAATGAGTCGTCTGTCTTGAGCAGTGGTTCACAGACAATTACGCGAAGAGATTCCAGGTGAATGAATGAATGCTTTCATGGTATGAACGATTTCAAGGTAGTTATTTTCATCTACCTAAATGTTTATGCTATAACAGATGATCATCTGCATGGCAACTACTTCAAGTTGACACACGCCCACAGCCTGGCTCCAGCGGTCCACAATCAAATTCGAATGGTACATCCACTCAATGTAATTATTAGCGCAGTAAAATTGAAATTCAGATAAAACTAACAATTAACGACTAATATGAAGTATTGTTGGTGGTCCACCACTGTGGATGGCGTGAAAGGACTGCCAGGACAGGATGTGTGGAAGAGACGGAAGAGGAGATAATTCTTGTGAGGCAAGAAATTCGATAAAAGGCAGTGCGCGGGCTCGTAGAGCGCGGGCATTGCGTGGTATAGCATCGGAAGGTGCTAGCAACAGTTGCGCTCACATAGCTGCTGCAAAATCTTGGCGGCAAAACAGAAAATTGAGCAGCTGAAATGCGTCACACACGCTATTGAGCTCACTAGGATGGCGGGAACGCTGGATGATGGTAGGAAATCTGGTACCAAAATGAGCTGATGATTCGAAAGTTGTTTCCGAAATTGTTCTAAAAAAATTTTGAAAGCCTTGAAGGACATTAGAAGAAACATCTGCTACCCTGCCAGGTAGAACACAACCGAGTTATAACAGTAGTTCGCTCGATTTCAGGCTGGAAATCCATCCGTTTCGGGTCAGAGCACATGGGTTGCAAGTCATCTATTTTCTAAAATGAATCTTTCTCCCAGTAAACTTCAATTGAACGACATTAATGTTAAGAAACATCCAGAAATATACTAAATGCATTATTTTAATCAATACTTAATATTTTTCAAAGAACATTCAATAGAAAGAGCATGCATACGACTGACCTGATGCCAGTAGAGATGTGGTACCGGCGTAGCGGCCAGGGCAGCGAGCAGCAGCTGCAGCGCCGGCAGCAAGCAGCCGTACACGAGCGCCACGGGTGTCGGCAGCGGGGTGAGAGCGTACACTACGAAACTCACGAACACGCTCACCCACACTCCTTCACCCCATGTGCTCACACGCTGCCACCCGCGCCACACCCACATCTGAAGGTGACACAAAGCTGTTTTAATATTTATTACTGAGACTAATGCGCCATTAGAAAAAGGCCACTTCAAGGCGTGGCAAAGCTTCAAGTCGCATCCATGTTCGGGCACGTCACAAATTTTACACATTTTTGGTCAAACTTAAGATTACGTAAAACTGATGCCTGAAGAACTTTATACGATACGAAACAACTACAAGTCGAGTCTGAAATCGAAAAAAGTTTTTAGTGCCACTTAAAAGTATAAACGTTTCTTGCGAGAACGCGTAAAGTGCCACTCGTTAGTCTAGTATACGGCAAGTGTAATGTAAGTTTGCAGAGCGCTTGCCTCAGGCTCGTGATGATTCCTACAGACTCTGAGAGACCGACACTGCGCCACAAAGCTACAGGACGCACAAGCAGCGCCTCAGCACCCGACATCACACAATCATCATGCCGGCCTCGATAAGTTGGTGGCCTGACAGCCAGTTAACCCCAGTTTAAGAGTGAGGTTCGGCAATTACATCGACCGGAAGAGTACGCGCTTATCGAGCGACGGTTTGAGGCGTTTCGAGGCCGTCGCCAGCGAGCCAAGCCTTGACCTGCAGCAGCCACCAGGGATGGCGCGCTCTCTACGTTTATAGAAGCCGACTCATATCGCACGGTAACTCTTTGGTGCGGGCACTCTTGCCTCAATATATTGCTGATTCATTATTTCTATACATGAAAAGATTATTCTTACAAACATCTGAATGCAGAATATTACTAATTTACAGGCTATGCTTTCACCATTTCAACAATAAGAGGACTGCCTTCCCATATGCATGTTTCCCGTGTATTGATTCCAGATTGTTGGTTTGAGCGTTTGTTTTGATAATTCATATGCTTGATGTCACTTTATCAACATTTTTCATCGGCTAGTCTTAAAATGAGCATTTCATGCTCGAGTTACCTGTCATTAATATGTAGTCATTAATCATCTTCGTGATGACATTGAATCATTTGCAGTAGGTTTACGTTCATGTAAGCATTTGGATTTGCGACATCTGAACCGTTCAGTGCCGACGCACGTTGGTTTGGTACATTTGCGAACAAGTGTTAGTACTTAATTAAGGAATACTAATCAAAAAGGGAGAAGTTTACCCTTGAAATGAATAAAAAATATTCACAGATACGATAAGTAAAATAGGAATGATTGCTACATTATCAAGCGAGATATACTCATTTCGAAACTTCATTAAATGCACATGAATTGAACTGAAGTCTGATCCATTCATGTGGAAAATTTAATGTAAAACAAAACTACAATCAATTGAAAGGAAACCATGATTGATATGCACCAAATAAAAGCACTTGAGACATATCTTAAAAACGACGCAACAAACACGAGCACACAGAGACAAACAACCCTTCGATGAATAGCCATTGTATAGTACAAGAAGGACGGAGGAGAGCACCTGGGCATAGGGCATCATGACGGCGGCGAGGCCGGCGCCCAGGGCGAGCAGCAGCCAGCAGGCAGGCAGGAGGTGACGTGGCTTGGCGTGACGCGTTTGCAGCAGCACCAGCAACGCCGTCAGCAGCACCGACACCCCCAGCAGCGTAATGGGTGCAGGCGAGGCACTCTGAGTCACACACACACGAGTGGTTTGTCTTATGTTACTAGCAGGATTGAGGTGCACAAACAATTTCCTTTTACATGAAGAATCATATGCTTTAAGAACATAAATGTAATTTATATGACACGTGGCAAGTGTTGCGTAGTGAATAATGTAACATAATAATTTGTGTAAATTAGATGATAAGTGACATGAGCCGCGGGTTATGTGGTGCGAGAAGTGAATATGGTACAGTTATTTGTTACATGGCAGAGCGAAGTTCCAGCTGACTTCGGTTACGTGGCATACGTAAATGCTACTTTGATTTGTTCATTCCTGGCTATGGCAACTTCTGTGCCTTACAACACGTATGCGTGGTTCAGGTGTGTAGGAAAAGTCATAAATTCAATTACCATGAAGAGTGACGAACGTGTGGCTAATGCTAAAAAAAGACTAGTTTGAAATGCTGGTATCTAGTTGATAAATAAGAAGAAAGGAGCAAGGATACTGACGTGGTCGTATGTGACATGGAGCGCTGCCAGCAGAAGAGCAGCGGCCAGCAGCAGAGCTGTAGCGGCCGACACGCTCGCCTGCCGCAGCTTGAGGGTATAGCGGCGGTACAGACGTTCCAGCTCGTCGCTCTCAAACCGTTGTCGCTGCCACAAGAATCTGACCACGATATAACCAAGGTCTCAATGAATAAATTGCCTTACATCAAACTGCAGAGCAATAGCACCGTAATAAGTTTTCAAATAAAAACTAATTTTTATCTCACATTTTGCACTCAAATGGAAATCGCTAGAAATCGCTATTAACTAATAAGCACATAATTGACACCATTTTTTTATTTCATTTAATTCAGATATCCCATTTTAAACTTTAAATTATTACATTATTTTTTTTTAATTCTAACATCTCAAATTTCAAGGAGATATGCAAATGCAACCCCAAACGCGCTGAGTAAACCAAAAGGCTATCATAAGCTCATATCAAGCCAGAGTGAGACCGCGGCCGTATATGGATGAGGGCTTGGCATCACAAACGCACATCAATTGTTATGAACCTTTTTTTTGTACGACTACCCAAACCTAATGCAGAGCCGCTCCAGCCTCTGATAAGGGGAACATGGTGATGGAACTGTATATTACTTAGAGTTGTGAATAACTAACATGCGGCATGGAAATTTTTGAATGAAAAGATCCCAAGTAATCACCTGAAGAGATGAGTGCGGGACAGCGGGGCTCTGGATGGAGCCATGGCTTTCACTTGGTGGTCCATCCTGGTGGGGACTTGTGGCTACAGGCTCTGGCACCTCAACGCGGTGAATCCGGTCAAAATGAAACCTGATGTTCCTCTCAAGAGTAATGGAGTCTCAATACAACGCATACTGATGAACTGAACCAACGTTGTGTTCATATATTTCATATACATAACCGTTGATTGCGTCCACACGTCAACAAGGTCGATCGTAAAACATTCATTCTGTGATCAGGTTTATAAGTAATCTTCCTCAGAACAATGACAAGAATAATGTTGATGTGACTCGCTTCAAGACTATTAAAAACACTCAATCTTTTACTTATTCAAATCAACGGAAAATTTTTCAGCATCGATTTTACATTCATTGCCACAACTTCAATATCGAGACTCTTTCCCTGCCTTTAACTTTCTTTAACTTTCTACACAATTCCACGCTATATCACAATTTGAACTTAATGAGTGATCACAGCACATACAACTATTATTCCTCGACCGCTTAACAACTCGGCACTAGAAACACTCGAAACACTCACCCTATAACTGAATATAAATAAACGTATTCAGAGCACGCGTATTCTTATTTGAGAATTTAATTAATGTTCCGAGAGCAACCGAATCATATCAAGTAAATTTAACATCTACCGGCACATGAAATAATGTGGTCAGAGGGAATAGAGTTCACGGACACGATCTCAACAGTAACTGCACGGAAGAAAAGACAAATGTACCATAATAATAACACTTGAACAGAAAACCACAAAGAAAGTCGAATATTGACGTACAATTGATAAAAAAAAATGGAATTTACCCAAGATAAAAAAGCGGTAATAGAAGATGAATGTAGGAATGTATTGCAAAAAAATTCAAAATTTCAAAACGTAGGTACATTTAAAGTGACTAAACTAAACTAAATGACGAAAATTCAATTATAAGAATAAAGTAGCGGGCCTCTGAATAGTCCAGCTGGGACGGGTTGTGGCGCCACTCAAAAAAATCAATGCGGGAGGCAGCGAGCCTGCAGACGATGCAGCAGACTAACCGCCGCCACCGACATGCTCAACATTGGCCGTAAGAACTGCGATAATCTTTACCGATTGTCACAATAGCGATCACAAAAAATTTCGTCTAAAGAAATTTGAGTCACTCTTGGGGTTAGTAGGTCAAGTGATCGAAAATTAGCACCATATAGAGGAGAGACAGCTTGTCGTTTGAACGTTCAAGCTGTCGGTAGCTCCTGAAGTAGTAATTAAAGCAGTGAGAGGCCCGCCCATCAAATTGCTCTCTTTCATTACTAATCTATATTATATTCTTTATGAAAATAAAGCTTCCTGCTCTGACCGCGCAGTGCGTCCTGCAGACCACAGAACAGAGCAGGGAAGCTCACCCAGCGCTTCTAATTTCCTGATAGCTATAGGGGAGATCGCCGTACCGACACTCTTATTGTGAATCGACTTTGTAGCGAATTCGATTATTATTTGATTTCTCTACTAAATACATTCTGAAATAACGAGGTCATCTTTCCTGTTTCAAGGCGTCTGGGTTGCAAGATGCCTTTGAGGGTCGGGGCATGAATTATGCAGCGAGTCATTCACACCTCGCAGGGATCTGCGTCATTTTCCAGCGAATTACTGCACTGTATCACAATTCCTTTCTGATAACTGGGTTTATAATTCTAAAGAATGAATCTCATTGTTTGTTCATCATTGCATGCTGGCGACAAACACCTCTGATTAGAATTTACTTCGGCATCCCTGAAATTCTGTGCAGTCGGCGTAGGGCTCTTTGGTGTTGGGGGATATACACGCTTGGCAGTCAGCTGAGCGAATAAATGGAGGATCAAACGCACAATATTTCGTAAAAGTTGAGTGTTAGAACAAAAATCGGCACTCACGACGCCATGGAGAAGGGCCATGAGCAGAGAGGCTGCAGGAAGCGAAGCTAAAGAGGATGGAGCGACCGACGGCAAAACTTGTCAACTTCAGAACGCACGCCGCCCGTACACGCGCACAGCACGGCAGCTGTGCAGCGTACAGCACGGCAGCTGTGCAGCGTACAGCACAGCAGCTGTGCAGCGTACAGCACGGCAGCGTACAGCACGGCAGCTGTGCAGCGTACATCATGGCAGCTGTGCAGCGTACAGCACGCCAGTTGTGTACAGCACGGCGGTTGTATGGCAAGAAACACAGCCATTGAAAGACAAAAGCCACAGCAATTGTTTGATGTAAAGCACGGCAGTATTTCACACGATCAGTTTACACTTTACAAGAAGCACGAGCCAGGGCATAGAGCGCGTACTAGAGCTGCCATTGACCCAAAGCTTATTTTTGTATAGATGACCTGCCAGCATTTTAAAGCTCAGCTGCAAGATGGTACGTCCCACAAGAATTTTAATTGATTAAATCATCAATCTTGGGGGTGATGTAAGTTTAAAGAACGATCTTGTAGTACCGCAAATGAAGCCGTGATGCACGAGTGGTGGTATAAATAATATGAAAATAGATGGGCAGCGACCACAACACCAGTAACAGACAACAGCTTGACAAATAGCGGACTTAATCAACAGTGCGCGTAGCCAACAAGTGGGCAAAGTAATGCATGAAAATGAAATAGTAGCTTCATACAACACTCGCCAAACTAGTGTTGCGGCATACAACAGCATCCTCAATAACATGCGCGACAAGCAGCACTCGTACATGTATTACACCTGAACTAACTAATACTGCTACCTACTAAACTAACGCAAATGCTTTTATGCAACAGCTAACTGCTCAATATAAAAAAACTACTGCGCATAATACTGCCAAGATTTTATAAACCAGATGACGTGCAGTAACGATAACATAATAAGTAGAAGAGATTAAGTGTTGTGCAAAAAGATTGAAATTCGGTGAAGTAATGTTAACGGTACGGAACGATTTGTATAAAAAACGACAACCTTCATCACACAAGAGCAACAGTATTAAACACGAAGAACTAACAGCAGCTCCTGCAGCGTGCACCAGCACCAGCAGGATACTCCGGCCCAGGCACACCTCGGGGACCAGCGACTCAAACTAACGACCAAACTTGCTCGAGTGCAAGCCTGCTGCTGAAATTAAAGCACAGCTGGAAGCCTAGTCACGAGGGGAGCGCTGCCATGCCGTCACTTTAAAGATGCCCTCCTACTTTCGCGTGATCGAACGGGCGCCCCTCAATCCGCAGCACGGCCTCGCATGCAATTTGAAAATCTATGTATAGGCTCCATAATTGTGTAAAATTAGAGGATATGAGTGAAGTAATATGAGCTAACATTTGCTAGCCCCGATATGCGGAGTAAAATAAGAGCAAAAGTTAATTCATTCCAAATGGAGAGACACTGCATTAAATAGTACGTACCAAGCAAAATATGTGAGGGCTAACCATAAAGACACCGATGCTATAACTTCTTTTGGTCAACACACTTCAATTCAATCGTTGATTCTGGCGCACAAGAGAACCAACACCAAAGCTACACTAAATTAAGATATTACGCACCTACGTGAGTGCGCTTATTTTTTGTGAATGAGTCAAATATGAGCTAACATTTGCTAGACCCGATATGCGGAGTAAAATAAGAGCAAAAGTTAATTCATTCCAAATGGAGAGACACTGCATTAAATAGTACCATGCGAAATATGCGAAGGCTAACCATAAAGACACCGATGCTATATAACTTCTTTTGGTCAACACACTTCGATTCAATCGTTGATTCTGGTGCACACGAGAACCAACACCAAAGCTACACTAAATTAAGATATTACGCACCTACGTGAGTGCGCTTATTTTTTGTGAATGAGTCTTCGATAAAATGCTTATACGAAACAAATCCGGGGTTTTGTGGTGGTTAACTCCTGACAAATATGGCGGAGAAGAAAAAGAGTTGCATGGCGTGAGGCCAGCTTGAGAGAAGCAGAGAAGCACGGCGAGCGAGAGCAGAGCTTCCGGTGCCCCACGCTCGAGGAGTTAGCCTTGGGGCCAAGCCATTCCATCCCGTGCACCTAAAGGCAAATAAGCCCATTCGAAGACACGCCTCACTGCGACATATGGCTAGTCGCCATCAAACTGCCACAAGTATAGTTCAAAATGAAAAAAAATTTCCCCAACAAATATTTCTGAAGTTTCCTGGTGGCCGTGCATCTTTGCACATATCATGACATACATATGAATATTTCGACGCCCTCAGAGTGTCCCAGGCATTTATTCGTCGGTTATTATAATTCTCCGAGGCAAGCATCCGAGGTGTATAATGGTACCGGTTCTTTGCGTGCGTTTGGGAATGGTGTAGGAGAGGAGAGGTACGTTGTTTGACGGTACCGTAGGTTAGGTTGAGTGGCAAATGGTGGTTTGAGGACTGGTAGTCTTATAGTAGTGTCAGCTTAAAGGAAAAGTAGTTTGAGGAATAATAGTTTGAGGGATAGTAATTTGAGGAATAGTAGTTTGAGGAATAGTGGTTTGAGGAATAGTAGTTTGAGGAATAGTAGTTTGAGGAATAGTAGTTTGAGGAATAGTAGTTTGAGGAATTGAGGTTTGAGGAATAGTAGTTTGAGGAATAGTAGTTTGAGGAATAGAAGTTTGAATGATTTTAATTTATGGAATAGTAGCACAAGCGGCCACAAAATGACACACGTGACATTTTGAAGAAAGTACGTTTGACAAGCGACCATTTGAGGCATGCCAGCACTGTTAATTCGCTTACGCCCAGACACCAACACCGATACAACGCAGAGAGACGAGAGCTCTGCCGTCACCGGCACCGTCAGGAGCCCTCCTGCCCCGGCGCAAGGATAACCTTAGAACAGCGTCACCTAAGCTGCGCACGCAGAGCATTATTTCGGCATTGTATGCAGCACGAGCGACACTAGCACATTTTGAGGCTAAAAATCAATCCACGCCATTAGACCAAGACAGGACGACAAAAACGTGACAGATCGCGGATCGCTATGATCTTCGAGGGCTAAATAATCAATACTTTCCTCTCATCATAGAAATACGGAACATTTGCACTGACATGGTGCATAATTAAATTTGAATACAATTTTGCCTCCTGCCTTGCATTGTTTTCTACCTAGACGGCTGGGCAGTTCAAAGTTAAATAAAATACAAATTAATTGGAAAAAGACATAATTAAATAAAAATTTTAAACCCCGGAAATCAAACAAGCGCATCTCGTAACTGAAGCCAGAAAATCGAACCATGCACGCGAATTGAAACAGACGCGCAGTTTCAGTCTTAATTCATGATGTGTCAACATTGAGGCGTAGATGGCAATAACGGGACAAGCTATAATTAAGCATAAGATGCACATCGTAGCTTCACTCCTCAAATTGACACGGATAAGCGGCGAGCGTTGCACTTTCATTCTTCACTTAAGGGCATGCGACATGTGCGATATCCCACATACCATGCCGCTTGCCACAATGTCACGCGTATATATACAGTAATAGTATATGCCACACGTCTTCCGCTGCACCCTAAACCTAATTTGGTGCTTAGCATTGAAGCGAATGATAAGAGGTTAGAAAAGTACATTAACCTTCAAGCAAACACTTTTTTGTCCTTTTTCGGCAAAAAAACGAGACATGGTAGCCATGAGATTAGGGCTGAATGCAATTGCTTCGAGTAGAACATTTTCGTTCACGACCTGCAGACATACCAGGCCCACAGGAAACACAAGCAATAAGAATGAAACGGTATTGCACAATAATATTATGAGGTCATACAACTAAGCAGACAGGCGTAGCGCAGGAGTTCTGAACGAAATATGTTTGTTTTCAACAACAAATTAAGAGATTATTTCCTGCGTGACGGAGGCCGATAGCTCGTGGAGGCGCGGCCTCCTGCACACGCTAGGCGTCCTTGACCGACGAACTCTGGGCGCACGTCACCCCCCGCCACCGATACGGTGCCATATGCCACGGTAACCGAGCCGCAGTGCCACTGTGCCATATGACACATTAAGCGTGATGCAGTGCTGCAATGCCACAGTAAAATTTGCCGCAGTGCCACTGTGCCATATGACACATTAAGCGTGATGCAGTGCTGCAATGCCACAGTAAAATATGCCGCAGTTAGAGTGACGCCGTGCCAATATATCACGGTGCCACATGTCACAGAAACGTGTCGCAGTACCGTTAAGCCACTGTGCCATATGCCGAGGTAAGCGTGCCGTTTATGCGTTTATGTTTATGCCACGTCCGGGAAGTTCAAAACTTTAAACTTAAAGGTGGCTGCTGTTAATCGGCAACATTAGAAAAAATCTACTCAAAAGAACAAAATAAGGGAAACACCTGAGAAATCAACAAAATATATTTTAGTATGGTGTAGGTCCACCTTCTATGGCAATTACAGTCTCGGTTAAATTATTAATTTTAAGCCATTCTTCGGTTAAAACTCAATCCAGCTCTTTTAAAGACGATGACGACGGAAATCGACTTCTGACTTGCATCTCTAAAGTCGACCATAAATGCTTGATAATATTTAGGTCTAGTGATTGTAGAGGCCAAATCAAATCCTAAACTTCATTGAAATGTTCCTCGTGCCATTATTTAACAATTCCAGATTTATGAAACGGTGTTCCCCTCCGGAAAGAGTGCTTGAATCATTGGAGAAACTTGCTCTTCTAAAATTCCTAAATAATCACGGCTGTTGATTTTGCCATGAGATAAATCATTGGTCCTTATATAGGGTTTCCAAGAAATATCACCCATATCATCACAGATCCTCCGCCATGTTATACGGTTGGGAGGAGGCAGCCGGAATTAAATGACTCTTTTGGCTGTCTCCAAACGTAAACTCGGCCAGAGGTTGGAAATATGGTAAGCGATAATTCGTCAGATAAAATCACATTTTTCCACTGCTCAAGGGTGCAATTATGGACGTTTTACACCACGCTAAACGTTTTGAAGAGTTGTATTTGAACCCGGAGGTTTTCTAATTTCAGCTCTTCCATAGAATCCAGATCTGTGCAGCTCTCGGCGGACAGTCTTTATGGAAACTGGGTTCTTTAGGTGTCTATTGAGGTCTTCAGTAATTTTAACAGCCGTGGTCTTTCGATTGTCCCTCACAATTCGATTTAGGTGCCGACGGTCTCTCTCAGACAACTTCGACTTACGGCCAAACTTGTGCTTTGCTGACGACGTTATTTCTTCTCTTTCAAAAGCAGTCATTACTTTTGAGACAGTACCGATAGAAACGTCAAGCATCCGGGAAGTTCTGTCACACTAGCACCTGCCATACGGGCACCAACAATTTTGCGTCTTTGAAAGTCAGAGAGGTTTGTCATTTATATGTTATTTAGGTTAGGTTATAGGGGTTATTTATATGTTATATAGGGGTTATTGTTATATACGTAGGGGTTATTTATAAGTTATTTAGGTTAAGTTATTTTGAGGTTAGGTTATAGACACAAAAATTTATAAAATGTCTGTATGAGGATAAAATATCAATCAACAACAAAAATAAACAATAAAACATAAAAAATGTCACGTTTTCATTGTCTATAACATGTTCAAAAATTACGATCTCAAAATGTCAGGAGTTTACTTTACTTTGTTCAACCCTTGTACCAATTGAAGAAACCAAATTCTACAAATTAAATATCCATGCATTACTACTGATCAGAGTATCATGAACTTGATACTCTTAAATCAGAGTATGAGAACTTGATAAAAATTGGAGGAAAATCTGAACGTTCATGAAGTGGACAATAATGATCGTGAAAAGCGAGTTAATTGTTATGCGTTAGCGGTTAGACATACACACAAGGCTTGAACGTAGAGCTTTAAGTTTAATGCCTGTAACGCTCCCTGATGAACGGCTATGCCTTGATGCACTGCCAACCAGCGTCGGGAGAAAGTTATAAATAAATGTAGAATGTCAAAGCACGTCGTTGTCGAGACATCAAATCGTACACCCTAGAATACTTATTCTTTATTCCGGTTTCGTTTCATGTTTGATGATGTCTATTTGCTGCCTAAGGTCGCGTTCTATTTATGAGAGCTCAGTATGAAATCTCGCTGGACGCAGGTGGACGTAGCCAGGGTCTTTCAGGATATTTCTCGAGTGTAGTTATTTCGAATTTCCTTCTTACATTTATGTAATAATGAGCTTCTATCTCCTACAATTCTATGGGCGTCCTTCACACGAGCAAAAGAAACCTTTTCTACTTCATGATTCGATATCCCGACAATTAGGAATCTTTTAACGCATGATATACACATATACTTATTAACACATTCACGCTCGCTGATGGCTACAGCCGTCCCACATGAAGCAGCAGCTCTCAAAAATCACTAAACACCAGCATACGAATCTTCTCTAATAGAAAATGCTTTGAACAATAATAGCTGGTTCAAAACAGTCATACATCAAAGCAAAACTTTGCACAAAAAGCGCATATCTTATTTATTCCTATGTATTAACACGTAGCAATGACGGCTCTCCAAGTATACCTTGTTTCTTTTGCACTGTTAAATTTGGACGGCTATAACCGCTCGTGCTAATTGGACCAACATGAAAACTAAGGCAAGAGTGAATGTGTTAAAAAAGTTGTTTCTAGATGCTCACACAGTCAAACATGATTTGTAGAGAGGCATAACATAAACTCGACAGTGACGATCGTAGTGACTAGAACAGACAAACCCAAAAGCCTTCAATAGCATTTAAAAGAATCTCAGGCATGTATAAGCTACAGGAGCTGCCTCAGGGTCACGGTCGCAATGGAGTTAAATATTGGTCCTGGGCTAATCCGCTCACCGGCCTGAGAAATGTTGCGAATTTTTGTACAGCATTATGCCGAGTTCAGATCTCAGGTTTCTGGGTACAACGATCGCACAAAATTTAACGAGTCTACACATAAAACAGCTATGGTTTTCATATCAACCCGAATAGAGCCTTTTGAAATCAGTGAGTGTCTGCAGTTTTACTTCAAGAAGCGTTGCTTCTCCAAGAAATATGATATGGTTAGCCGGACAACTGACATGCAGCTATTTCCGTTTCAATTAAAATAAATATCTTTGTTGATATATACATGTACCTCCGTGATCAGCGAGCGGAGACGATATAAATCTTGCATTATTATCCAACGTTCGATCACATGACCTGCACGAGGCATGAAACCTTGATACACATTCGCCCGAGAACAGACGTCGTGACATGGATCAGTCCCGCGGTGGGTGTTCCCACACTAGCTATTAATATTAATTATTCCTCATTTGTTATGGAAACCAGCTCGATACGAGACTGCAGCCCGCACAAAGCCTGAAGCAGCGATGACTGATGAAGGTATTTCAGGAAACACATGCGGGCTTCCCCTTCATAGACACATGCTTCCGTCTACTCAGAGAAACTGAGGGAGGAGCGCGGTATGAATCGTTACCGCGCCAATTTTCCGTTACTTTGATCGTAAACAACACACACACATTTGAACACACATGTTAGCGTGAACCGTAGCCTCCGTAGGCGTATGAGCGGAGCCACGAGGAAACTTTTGTAGCGAGCCATTCTAATCACTTTAATTCTCTAACAGTGAAAATAATAGAAATAACTTCTTGGCGTCCAGAGGCAGGGAGCCAGACAACACAGGCGTGACACGAGGAGCATCACATAATCTCACACAAGAAAAACCAGCGCAACGACCTGCCCGAACTGAAGCTCGTCTTTCAGTTTCTGTTTTAGACCCACTCCCGCAAGCGCGAGACGCCTCGCCCTACAACTTTGCATCAATTTTATCTCCTATTTCGCTACCATTGAAAATATTCAATTTGAAATATACTTCGCCGGGGAGCTAATGATTCCTCATTTCCTCCTACTCTTCGATTGTTTTGAATTTCTATGAAGCAGACGCAATGATTAACCTATTAGAAATTTAGCAAGACAAACGATATTGTCTAATACAATAGAGAGATGATGGTTTAATACAACACAGTTTTGAGTATTGAAAATTTCAAATCTTGATTAAACCATTGTATAATATCGCAAAATAATCA
The DNA here is from genome assembly GCF_000764305.2 of Hyalella azteca. NCBI lineage: Eukaryota > Metazoa > Arthropoda > Malacostraca > Amphipoda > Hyalellidae > Hyalella > Hyalella azteca. The sequence continues at coordinate 273,491 of NW_025933422.1, forward strand.
TTCGACTCTTATTTAAAGAAAAAATGTTCATCGACTGCAAATTAGGGTCATTCACGACTGGAGCGATTTTGTGAGCTCGTAGCAAACAAGGCGTCAACACAAGAAACCTAACCATGATCTTGAAGTCTAACGCTTCGATTTGGCCGTCGCTTACATGAGAGAACAGCTTACTCTTGGGTATAAAATTAATATCAAAGTAGAATCGAAAACTTAGGTATTTATACTGAGATCGTAAACACACGAAGAATCAGGAGGCTCTCACCAACGAACATGGGGAAATTTATCATAGTAACAACATTTTACGTAAACATGAGAGTATGAGACAATAATAAGAGTAGCACCTTGAACACATTTACCAACGTATAACAACACTATCTGATGATGCAAGCTAGAAAGTGCGACATTAAACATTAACAGGTAACGTTCAAAGTTGAGGATAAATATAAGAGGACCCGCGCAAAACTATCGCGCACCTTCCACCGTCACGTCAGCAAGTGCACTGTTTGGCGTTGGCCCTCGGGCGGGCTCGGGCCAGGGTTGCTTGATGGAGCCAAAAGAAAAAGGCCAATTTAGCTAACAAAAATGGCCAAGAACAACAAAATTTATAATATTCAAGGCAGTTAAAAATTATAGCAGCGCAAAACACTTACTCTATAGGTTTTCAGTCAACATAAATTAAATCAAGTTCACTAAGTTTATGATGTGTATTACCGTCAATGCCATATAAGCCGCCAGTCAGATGCAAATTAAGTTAGCTACTCGTAGATCGTAAATAAGAACCGTTTAATTAATACTTGTCGGAACAATGATTAGTAAGATTCGATTGTCACGTGTAACAACTGTAAAGCTTATTGATCGCGCTATAAGTTGCGGCTCATATTTATTAATAAAATGGATGGTTTTGTTTGATGGCCAACAAGGTTTTGTTACCTGAAGAGATAGATCGTTTCGTTGGAAGACCGGCGACATAAGTGATGTGGCGACGTAGTGGCATCGACTGTAAAATATTTATACGTAGAAGACAAAAATCTATATTTTCAAACATGTTTCTGCGGTAGAAAGATAATGTAGTTACTGTACAACTAAGGTGAACATTAGAAGTCAATCCTATACATTTATCAAAAATTTTAAATGTTCAGGAAAATAATACATGTCCTAGCTTAACTTTGAGCAGAGTACTTTATTATAGTTTATAGAAATTGAATCCACTTACTTGAATACCTTCCTACTCTAACTTCTAAGGCAATATGCTGAAAATATCATTTGTCATGATTCCATGTCATCATAACTCATTAACTGACCAAAACCCTAATCTACCTAGTAAAAGTCAAATTAATCATTGAACAAAGTTTAAGGAGCTAAGATTTAAGGAATGATTTAATCAATTCAACGTGAAATTTGACATGCCTCAACATAAAAGATGAATGTATGAATGATGAACAACTGTAACACCAGAAATTACTTACGAATTTACTCCTCTTTAGATCTATACGCACTCTCAGCTCTGACATCCATGGTTATTAATACGAGTAGGCAACTAGATATAGTGTCATAGTTCAACCATGGTGTTGCCCGAATTGGGCGGCACTCGGCTAGTGTTGCCACCTAATCCGAAGTTACGACACAGTTACATGTCGAGCCCCAAGTGTACTCATCTTGGGCAAAACGAATTTTTGTGAGGTGAAGGACAAAAATAATGGAAAAAAGTTTAGCGTAACATATTTTTCCGAAAAAAGGCCACAACCGGACATAGCGGCCAATAAAATTATGTCAGGCCAAGGCCTTTAAAAATATATAACTCAGTACTCACTGCAGTGAGTGACAGAGAGCGCATTTTCTCGTCGACGAAAACTCGAAGTCACGGACGCACGGACAGGCGGACGGACAGACAGACGGACATGGCGAGCACAATAGTGCATTTTTTCCATAAATGAGAAAATGCGCTAAAAAGGCCACATTTGCGCAATTTGGCCTGAAAAATACGCACATCTGACACCCTTGCCTCAGGCCCAAGTATTGCTAATTTGCTAGATGAGCCTAAGAGAAAAAAATATAACTCAGTACTCACTGCAGTGACTGACAGAGAGCGCATTTTCTCGTCGACGAAAACTTGAGGTCACGGACGCACGGACAGACGGACGGACAGACAGACAGACGGACATGGCGAGCACAATAGTGCATTTTTTCCATAAATGAGAAAATGCGCTAAAAAACAATTTAGCTTTCAAAAAAGGCCAAGAACGGCCATTTACAAAATTTACAAATAAATTTTAAATTCAAGGCGGTTAAACCATTTACCATGTATATATTTACTCTTTAGGATTTTACACAGCAAAAATTACATCAAAATCACTAACTTTACGATCTGAATTACCGTCACCGCCACATAAATCGCGCGCCTGCGGCGAATTGCACGTTACTTGCTCATCTAAATATAACCCGAATAATACTGGTCAGAACTACGATTATTAGGATTCGATGGCCACTTAACAACTATAAAGCTTTTCGATCACGCTAGAAAGTTGTGACTTAGCTATGTTAACAAAATAAATGGTTTCGTATGATGGCTGGCGACATGAGTGATGTGGCAAAGTTAGTGGCATTGACGGTAGAATATTTATACGTAGATGAAAATAGATTTATTGCAAATTCATTTCCCTGGCAGAGAGATTATGTATTCACCGCAATACTAAGCACCGCAATGTAAATGAATATTAGAAGTAAATTCTACAAAGTTATCAAAAGCCTTCAAATAACAAGGAAATAATATATTGTCTAACTCTAACATGACTAGGAGCGGAGTACTTTATAGAAATAGAACACCAATAATTGAATAACTTCCTAGGGCCGCAGACCTGTCGCCGATTCTTAACATCGCAGAACATTCACAGCATTTTGCGGTCTCGAACTCGCAACACACTGTTACAATTAACAATTCTGCTGTGCTTAACCGCCCGGCCTCCTCGCCGATTCTGACCAGAAACTGGCGCACAGAGCTGGGATCGAACCCGCGCCTCTCTGCGCCAATTTTGATCTTGAACTGTAACCACTAACCACTGGGCCACAACTGTGGCCTATTTTACAATTGGTAGCCTATATTAAGAAACTGAATTTGCCTATGGGGCCCATGATTTGAATTACCCTAAGCCGTCAGTTACCACCTATTGTGCCTTATTCTGCTAATGTTAGCATTGAGAATATTTCACCTCACGTTTATTGTTGTCAAGACTTATCTTACATGTCTTCATGTCTAGTTTTTCAAGCGACGAGAATTATTCAACTAATTAATTCTTGAAACCAAGCTGTGGAATGCTCACTCATCTTAGATTAGAGTAGCGGTAAAATTTTCCATTTTTCTTATAATCGATTTTTATTTGTAACTGAAATAGTGAATCATGGCCTCTTGAACTTTCTTGGGACAATAAATCTAATAACTGATTTAATTTATACTTGGACTATTTCTAATTAAATTCTGAATGTGCAGGATTTACGGTGACTTTATGAAGTAAACGTTCACTGAAGTATTAACTTTCCTAGGACCTTACGGAATTGGGGCTACCGTTGTAGACGGCTAGATTAATGATGGAATGTCGTCATGACTGACCAAAATACCAGTATACCAGGTTAAAGTCAAATTGGCTATTAATCAAGTTTTAAAGAGAATGGGAAGGACTAAACATATTTAGACAAATCAATTTTGTCAGGCCAACGTGGCCACCGGCCAAATGGCCAATGCATTTCGAAAATGCATTAAGGTAATGCATTATTAAAAAGCCACATTTGCAAAATTTAGCCAGAAAAAGACCCATCTGGCAATCCTGGGCCCTCCGCCCTCTGGCAGTGTCGCCAACTCTTTCAATGATCTTCAATCTAAACCTGGCATTTACAAGCAAAAATGCGCTTAATATTGACATTTTGAAACTAATATGAACATTTTACCTTAATTTTACACAAATTTTACTCCGCTAAAGCCTATTTTTCCCGCTGAATGCGCCGATAATACGCTAGATGTAGCGGGAAAAAGGTTGAATTGGCAACACTGCCCTCGGGGGCTCAGCTTCGCTTCCGTCGGCTTCGGCAATCCCCTGACGGCTGTGGCTTGTGGTTGTGAGTTCTCACGCGAGTCTCAGTCTCAGCCAGTCACTCCCTCAGGCCTTGGCTTACGTTGGGGACCTATTTTATTATAGATTCCTTTAATACTAGTGGGTATTTTCTTAATTTACAACTGTGATAGATTAAATAAAATGTCTATTGATAAATTTTTCCTCGTACCGCACAGAAGACTGCTCACATTCTAGAAGATTTGATTAGTTTGTTCGTGCTTAATTTGTAACTGATAAATGCATGTATACCTCAGCGTTGTATCGTCTCAGATATACGTACATATTTGTTAAAGTTTGTGAGCTTGTGTGGGAGTGTGTATGTCTGAAGCCTGGCACCACAAATGTATATAGGGGCTGTTCGAGCGTGTAGCCATAATATATCGGGTTCCAAAGGCCGGATCCCTTGTGAATCAAGTCACGAAAAGTTCAAGAATCGGCAACAGGCCATGGGCCTATTTCTTCAACGCCGACACTTCTATTCCATTCTATACTTATCATGTTGGGATATTAGCAGAACCTAAAACTTCATTCTTGATGGGAGAATAAGAATGGATTTGAGAAAAAGAAGAAAAGTATTGGATCCAAAATTGAGATTTGATTTCGATATGGATTAATGTAAATTTAATTTTACAATGGAAAAATGTTTTTTATTCATGTTTTGAAACGAGAGTAAAATGGAAGTAATATTTTCCATGTGAAATGTTTGTTTGAAAGGGTCCTTATTAAATTAGAATATGTAAGCTTTATTATTATTAACGGGATTAAGGATTATGGGAATGACGGGATTGAGATTCTAAAATTGCAGTAATTATATCATACTAAGTATATATGTAATATTATATCATACATAGTTATGCCTTCATAATATAGTATAATCGGTGTAGTTCATATTAGCTCTTATTCCGTAATCATGACATTAATCCTACCTCTGTTTATTACTCATGAGCTCGAAAGGCTTCTCAAAAAAAAAAAAATTCATTTGTCTTCAATTTCTTGCATACTTAAAGAATGTTTATCTCATTTGCAGTTCCGCAATACAGTTGCAATTGGTTGATGTGTAAAGTTGGTATTATTAGGGATGGTAGATCTTTCGTAAGATCTGTCACTAAATCTCAGAGGCCAAGCAGCTCAGATTCAGGTGTTTCATGTCATTGGCTAAGCACTATGCAGCTTCTTCATTTAAAAACAACGTTCATTCATTTCCAACTCTTTCAACTTTGCTAGTTTCTTACTTACTTATACAGAAAAATCAATACGTCTCTCTCACGAATGACCCTCATTAATTAGGTCAGAATTTACGAGAAATCTGATGCAAACCTAACGTAATTACGAACATTTTTCGACCAAAATTAGTTTTTTTGGGGCGAGCCATAATTTATTTTCTACTTTTTAGTCCACAAGAAAAACGTGTTTTTTTAAGTTTTTTTTACAATATTTTTTAAACCACACAATAATTTCGAAAACATTTCAAAGTTCTGACAAATTCGGTAGTTATAGGACATCGATAGATGAAGTCCAATCCTTGAAAGTGAGGGGAGGAGATTCAGCTATCGCCGATCGAATGACCAGGCAGCTTGTCGCAGATACGGAAATGAAATAACTGTGAGAAACAGAAATGAACAATTCTGAGACAAATCAAGATAACCAACAGTGAACTCGAAAATATTACATTTGAACACAAACTGATATCAGAACTATTTTTCTGATTTTTCTGTTGACCAGTGATAACTGTTGAACTCGCTACTTGAATAATCCGTTAGTCGACTATGTAATCTGTACACGAATTATCGTTTCTCATGTTTCTTATGCGTTAGAGTATCTTCTGAAAAACGATTATTCATCTGCCTCAGCTTATCCTCTAGAATCTAGATAATGATGCCTTATCTACATTTGGAAAACTCCATGGAATCGACTCCGCATCCATGAATCGTCTGAGAAAAATTTCGTCATCACATCGGTGTATCCTGTCGAGGACAGGGCACAACATTCATAGATTTTCTTGATGACGGTTCATGCTCTGCACGCTGTAATATATTCTCTCAAAGACGGCTTTTATCTGCATTAGCGTATTTAGCGTACTTTTTGGAGACAGTTCTTCATCGAACGTGTCTTGTACTGATGATGCTTCTTCGTAGACTTCAATACATCTTTTCGAACACGGTTTTCATCTGCATTCGCTTATGCAGTTCTTGATCAGCATTATCTTATCCTCATGGAAACGGTCATTCAAAAGCGTTAGTTTTCACGTGAAGGCGAGTCTACAACTGCATTATCGTAACTTCATTTAAACGGTTCGTTCACATAATTAGTATGAGCTAATAAAAAAAGTTCAACGCCATTGCTGCATTCCCACGACCAGCGGTCCTCCAACAGCTATCCGAGGCTTGAACCTGCGACTAGCTCAGCCATTCCTGGCTATCTAATACAAGTCGGCCACCCTACCGTTTTCATCTTCAAGACGATTCTTCACCTGCTTTGGCGTTCTTTTTACATTTTCCATATCAATTCATTTTCCAATGAATTCTTTCACTGTTCATCTTTGCCTGTTCCACAAAGGCCTTAAATCAATTCATCAACTCATAAGTGATACGTACAACGTCGAGGTCGACTCCATTTGAGAAATTTGAAACGGTTCAAAGTTTGAAATAACTCTTGCAGTTGCAGAAAAATTTTCTCGAAATGATAATCTATTCTTAGCGCATGAGAAAACCAACTAATGTTCATACTCTTTATTTTTTTATTTTTGATTGGTAATACTTCAGCAAATGCAGTGCCAGCTTCCATCACGTATTTGGAACACAAGAACACTTCACTTCGCTCATTACACTTTGATCTTACAATCTGCCCTCGTGACATGTGGAAGATTCATAGACAGTGTTAAACAAGGCTGTTTGAGAGCCGCAGTTCTGTTCTCTGCTCACGAAATGGTTCACACTGAGTGTCAAAAGGTCATTTAAATGCAGTCCGGGTCTCAAAGTCCTAATGTTCCATACAGAAATGTAAATGTTAGTGTCATCGATACGATTTATAAAATGAAAGTGTCATCGATACGATAGATAAAATTTCGTATTTAATTGACGATGGAAAATATTAAAACCTATAACAAGTTCAACAATAATAATATGCGTTTAAAAATTACTTTTTAAAGACAACACTTCCAAAGAATCCAGTGTCTCCAATCTTACAGATGTACAATGAATTTCTCATTTGATTTTCGAATATTTGAAAAAATTAATTTTTAATTTTTTTAACATATAAAGTTTTTTTAATATATAAATATTTTTCAAATTCTGTAAATTTTTCATCAATTTATTCTGTAAATTGATTCATGCATTGCCTCCGACTTCACACAAGTATACAAAATTTCAGATCAATTAGACAGGTAAAAGTGTATCAAATATCATTTCTAAGATTTGTAGCTGACAAAATTTTTTGTCAATTTTTCTAATATTGAAAAAAAAAATTATTTTCAAAATTATTTATTCTGTCAATTGATTCATGTATTGATGCAAAATTTCAGATCAATTAGACAGGTAGAAGTGTGTTAAATATCGATTATAAGATTTGTGGCAGACAAACAAACAAACAACAAGAAGTGAAGTTGAAGAGAAGTGTTGTAATAAAAACTCGAGCTCGACTGCTAGAGTATTTCATAAGGAGTGTCATACAATTGCAGTCTCAAGCGATGGCAAGCACTGCACCGTATGCAGGATACATACCACCCGCTCGTGGTGAGATCCGAGGCGTCAAATCAAGAAAACGTTGTATTAGGTTTGCAAAAAAAAACTGGTCGAATTACGCGAAACTTTGACTTGTTCCATATAATAAAAGGGTTACGGTCATTCCATTATTAATTATACGTAGCAACGTGAGATAAGTGGAGCAGCGGACGAGTAAGAGGGTGTGAGGTAAGTTATTTGAGTTACAACACGAGGCGGGCGGGAGTCCACATGTCGTGTTCATAGTATACTCGATACCATGCACAGGGGATTCGTGTCGTGTGGAGCTACAGTCTCACGGAATGTTGCTCATCAAAGTTAATTATGACCGAATCATGGCTATGAAAAGAAGGTGTGAGGAATGGTAAAGCATAAGAAATATTTACTTATTTAGCCTGAACACTGAAGCGCCCTAACATAATACATCGCCGCCTCGCTTCACGAGTCTGGCAATGATAAGATTACTAACTCCAAAGGCTCTTACGTATAAAATATACTAATTGTAAATATAAATATTCATAGAATATATTATTACAAGAGGTTCAGGCCTGTGATACGGGACACATGGAAAGCAAGATTAAATTCGCAATTATACAGGCATGTGTATATTATTCTTTAAGACGTGTTATCCGGAAACTTGGGCTGGTAATCACATCAAATGATATAAATATGAGCGATTGCAGTCAATTTGATGTAAGCGGACTTTGGTGCAATTAGCACCATATTTATGGCTTAGTCGCCGGTGAAAACATAATAGTAGTTACCTGCAAAGAACCTATTGAGAGATCATACCGTTCACCTCCATGTAATGTAGTCTGAAGGCTACATCCCAAGACAAACGCGTGAGGATACTGCTGATACTTGACCGACACAAGTTACCAAACAACGCAAATCGTCCCAGATCCAACAGGAACAGGATCAACCTCCCATGCATATTTGCAGTAAAGAAACGCGGACAACTTTCCTATTGTTTCAATACGCTGGCATGTTACTGTGCCCAATAATTGTACAGCGGCAACGGGCCCACACGACAATCCTTAACCAGGGTCATGATCTAAATAATCTCCAAGTAAATTCAAATAAAAGACAAACCATTTCTTAGAAAATCAAAACACTTTTTGGACCACTGCTTAATAGTAAGTTACAGATAATTAACATGTATACAATGCAATAGATCACCTGCAACCAAAATATAATTCATTATAAAATTCCTTCAAATGCAATTCGGAAAGAAGACTATTTGTTAATTGTAGGTAAGAACAAGTGACACATGAACAACTCCAAGCTCGTTCGGTTAAGCACGAGAGTGCGGAATATTCAACTAGAATACGTTGTTCATCATTGATGTGGTAGCACAGGAATTGCCGTAACCTTTGAGAAGAGTTCGTAGGCCGCACGACTTCACCGATTAGTTGCAGCGTCGCTGCCATGCATGGAAAGCAGTTAGGGTTGAAATTTGTGTCAATCTATGCTCATACAAGTAATGCAAATAATTGATTTTAATAGAATAATTGACTCGCAGTGAAAAAATTGTGAAAACATTATAAGTCCTCACTGAAACATCAACCATCAGCACAAACACATGCGCCATGGAATAATGACGACGAGAACTGAGCTCTCCACTCACTCGGTCATCAGAGCGGTACATTGAAGAGCCACGTAGTTACACATTCCTAACAAAGATCTTTAGCAGATCGTAGCACACCAGATAATGGCAAGCCTGACAACCAGACTCAATCATGCATACGGCCTTCATCTTCACATAAGATGCAACTCCTTATCCTTTACATGTATTGGTCATAAAAAGAATAACTGTAACGTAAGCAAGCAAGCGTTCACATTAAATTTAACTGAGCTCCGACACGCTACCTAAAAATCTACGAAAGAGTAAAATGATTAATCGTGATGAAGGTGATGATGTATAAATTGTGGTTGACAGTAAAAATGCTAGATCATAAGATGTATATAAAGCAACGGAAGAAGTTAGCAATGCCATCAGGCATTTATTATTTCAACTATATGAATGCAACACGCAAATGGAATCTATCAATATTTTAGCACGAATAAGGCTCCTCCGTAAGCTTTATTGTTTTTTACCAAGCCTAAATTGCCGCCCAGAATTGCGAAACAAGACTAATGGTTTTCTGCATGTATTTCGATATATTTGTAAACTGGAAGTGATCAGTAGGAAATGATTAGCATTTATTCGCGAGGTCAAAGCACCAGGAGTGTGTGTAAATTACATCGGCAGTGCAATCAGAGTGGAATAACGCGTATTTCATTTAATGACCTTTAACCGGACAGAGCAAAACAATTAAGTTGCCCGGGCATGTATTGAGGGGCAAAATCGTCTCCTGTGCTCGTGGGTATGATTTTTTTTAATCCTAACTCAATGCCTTTCTTTAAAGTTACAGGACCAGTTCAGTTAGCACAGCTAATCTCACAGATAATCAAACTAACAAAGCGTCATCTGAACTATTACGATTGCTATTACATTGTGACGCGTTGGCCCCGGAAGTGAACGAGTTCGACACTTCGGCACGCAAAAGGTTGTCGTCATCCTGAGCTAAGTTAGGATAGTTTACAGTCAATTGTGTCTTCAGCTGAGTGAGGGCTGCGGCTCTGCGTCTTAGAGCTTCCACCTGCTCAGACATCACGCTCGTGATGGCGCTCTCCACGATCCTTTTAGGCAGCCAGCCTTTGAGGTCTGTTTCCATGATCCAGTAGAACATGCACTCCGAAGCGCTTGAAGCTCCCGAGCTCTCACAAAATGACCAGCATCCTGGTCCGTTCTCGCCCCTGAGAATATTATGAATCAAAACCCTGTGTTTTTCTATGGGAAATACCTACTTAAATGCACAGAAATAATTTCATCGCTGGGTGTGCTCTCTCGCCTATTTTTAATATAACAAACATCTTAATTGGAAATTTAGCTTTACGCAATTCAACAATTGAATGTGAAGTGAAAAAGTTACAGGATTCGACAAGCAGTCGTTAACACCCTCGAAAACGCAAAGAAATGCAGCTGTAATTTATTGCAGCACGAAGAGCTGCTTCATCTTCGGAATGTTTTGGTGAAGAAAAATTTGCGTGTGATTCCTTAACGTATTAATAATTAGAACAGCACTTCCTACCTTACGTAGCGGTCATCAACAGGCACTTGAGGATGCACGATGGATATCACGCTACTAATCCAGCAGGAGGTCCATTCGTCCAGAGGGCCTCCTTGAATGCGCCTCCAGTGCCGCACCATGACGAAGTCGCGCGACTTGACCAACCCCGACACGTCCGCGGAGATCTGGTGCACTACGTCAGAGCTCCCAGACAATGACTGTTCAAAAGTGTTCATTCAATTAATGCATGCCTACATAAAAATTGCAAAAATACATTTAATAAATTCGCACTGAAACGTAAATGCATAACCACTTAGAAGTAATTATAAACCAACACTAAATGAATCACCTGAACTTTTCTAACAGCCATCAAAGCAGAGTTCCAGGACGGCATATTCTCAGCGTCGTCGACGACATCTTTGAAGATCAGCTGGGCAGGAGCCTTCAGGGGAGCCTGTACAATGTACCACATTGAAAATATATCAGGTCGATTTAGCAAGAACACCGCGACATCCCATGTTTCTAGACTAACCTTTCTATAAGATCGTGGCATGCCATGTTTCTAGACTAACCTTCCACCAACATCGCGGCATGTCATGTTTCTAGAAAAACCTTCCACTGCCATCGTGGCATGCCATGATTCTAGAATAACCTTCCACCAACATCAATACTTACGACTACAGTTGTTTTCAACGATTTTTCCCTCAGAGGACCAATTCTTCAATTTCTCCAGCCCAACAAGTTCTCTGGATATTATCTTTGAAATTAAGATGAATTATTATATAAATACGCTCAACAATACCTACATATTTAAAGAAATACGTCAAGCAATTGTTTCAAAACTCTTTTAGTCACCGACAAAATTTTAACGACAACGGAGAACAAGTGTTAATATGCCGGAATAAATGTCTCTAACACAACGACAGCTAGACTTCAATTATTCTGATAACAACGCACAACTTTCAAGATGATTGATTACTCGATTACTCAAGAACAACGTAGAGGGAACAAGACACTCACGGCGAGGCGGAAGATCTTCCTGCCAGCAGGGCTGCTCCTGACGGTGATGACGTCGCCGGCGGGCGTGCGCGAGTGGTGATCCCAGCCTGGCGTGCGTAGCAGATCGTAGTTACGCAGCAGCGCCTCTACACCCAAGCACAGCCACACGTTCTCCTGACAAAATACTTTATGTTGAACGGGAGCAGGATACATTCATTTGAGGCGCGAGTGCATTCATTTGAGGCACGAGTGCATTCATTTGAGGCGCGAGTGCATTCATTTGAGGCACGAGTGCATTCATTTGAGGCACGAGTGCATTCATTTGAGGCGCGAGTGCATTCATTTGAGGCACGAGTGCATTCATTTGAGGCACGAGTGCATTCATTTGAGGCGCNGTGGGGCGCTCAGGAACAATCCCCCTAGGAACGCGAAATCCCATAGGACTTCTGACGCGCACAGACACGCGTCAGAAGTCCCCCCTGAGGGAAAGATCATTACAAATTCACATTATCCAATGGCTAGCAGAAAAGATGCCTATCGGTTACATTAATTATACAAAATCAACAACATAAAGTAGATCATATTATAATAAACGACACGCACCATAAGGGGACTGCAGAGGGGAGTAGAAGTTGGCCACAGACTCGGCAGCGCACTGACTGATGTAGTCCCGGAGCCTGGCGGTGGCGTCTTGCTGCCCCGACACGCTGCCTGGCCCACGGCTTGTCAGAGCTGTGTTCAATAGTGGACACAATCAAGAGGACAATCATCAAGTGGACAATCATCAAGTGGACAATCATCAAGTGGACAATCATCAGACATATGAAGTACAAATATAGCGACGCATTGGTATTGACAGCAAAGGTACATAAAGCCAACAGTAACTATCTTTTCATGTCCTGCACAATTAAGTGTGCTGTGTGTGAAGTGAAACATCACAACTAAGCTCATTTTGCAATGAGCTTGAGGCCTAGTTCAATAAAATAATTTAGTGCAAAGCTCATAGCAACTTGGATTTTAATCTCAAATGGACTAATACAGAAATAATACAATACAGAAATTATTTGACCATTCTAAATATTTAATTGATATTATCAATAATCCAAACAAGAAAGTGAAAGAACAATGTGTTGGCATGTCTAGTAATTTACAATTCGCACAATAATCAGCAGTAAGTATAGTAAAAATACACAAATGACACAAATGATTGCTAAATTGAAGAGACTGACCTCTGATGAGGTTCTTGGCTCGCGCTTCTTGAGGCAAGACACTGAAGTCTATAAGCCAGACCTCCGCCCAGGCCAGCAAGAAGGAGATGAGCACCAGCACCACCAGGAATGGGTAGTTGGAGCTGCTATTTCCAGTATCAGGACTGCCCTTCCACTGCAACAAAATACAAATTAAATCCACATTATCACTTGTTGAATCAATGTTCCTCTCATAGCTAATTAAAATGTTTTGGCACTACTCTGCTAATGTTATTTTTACTGTGAAAGAAAATCACATCACATTCCAATGCATCACCTAAGATAATTACATCACAATCCAATAGATCACTAAGGAAACCTTTATTGTGTTATGGTGTCAGTCCTTACCTCAAAGAGCAAGCTCTTGGCAACATAAAAAGCTGAAGACAGCATCGTAGTCACCTGGTAACAGATATGCAGAAGATTACCCTGAATTCTGCCAAATTGAATGAATTGTTTAGCATTAAGACAGAGTAAGGAATTGTGGTCAGCTGGAATGAGTTTAAAAAGAAGATAACAATGAATTGTGATTCAATTTTTCTAGCATTTGAACCAGCCAAGAAATGGTGCAGAACAATTGGAAGTCCTAACCCAATAGAAATATATTTACTGTACACACTTCCCAGACAAGATCCATAAGATAGTTCTTATCAACAAAGAGGCCAACAGAAGCCAACCGAAAGGAAGAGTTGCCAGTCTGGATTATTCAATTTATTAAAAGTCCTAAAAACTATCCTGTCAAGTTTAATATGCAACATACAGTATTCAAGTATTAATTAAAAGGGATAATTTTCATCAAGTTGAACAGAGTTAAAAAAAATGTACTCACTGCAACCATCCAGTAATGCTGAATGTGGATGAGAGCATAGACAAGCAGCAACAATGAGAAGCGGATCATGGAACACACCTGAGACAAGAACGCTTACTATAATTAACTGTACAATCTTTATGTTATAATATTTTGTCAAAGGTTGTGTTTTTTCAAGCCTGTCACCATAAATATATCAAGGGCTTTCAGGAGTGCATCTATGATACTTTTAAATATATAATTGGAGGAAAGGATTCTAAAAAAATTGAATTTTTTTAAAAATTGTATCCATATATTTAATTTGGTAGACAAATAAAATTCTTCAGAAAAACAAAAACAAATAAATAAATTTACAAATGGAAATTTTTTTGGCATTTGTAAAAACAGTCAAATGGGAGTTTCATGTTTCACATGAAATTTGAGTTTGAATGAGTCTTTCGTTAAGAAGCATACAATAATCTTATTTTTATCAACAGGATTCAGGATCCAAAAATATAGATTGATCATAGCCTGGAAAGTTGAAAGTTCGAACTTAGTTAACTTAGTGTGTAACAAATCAGATCAGTTCAGGTGTGGTTCAAGACTCATCCTAATTGGACACATTAAAGTGTGAGGAATGACAGAATGCCACAATCCAATTAGAAGCAACGTACCACCATATCAAACATGGATGTGGCAAATGTGTAGTTCACAATTTCTTCAATCAAACCATCTTTGATGCTCTGGCCATCAATCTGAAAAGAAATTATATAAATTTGTTCTTGTTGTGAAAAATTATTTTCATACACTTCTACCTAACTGCAGTACATGAAAATCTTCAATTTCCAAGCATGAATACAAAGGTTTATCAGTTAAAGATTTCATTTATATGCTACAAACCTCAATGACAGTAACAATTCTCACCAAACACTGATTTACACACTAATCATATACACTCACTAAGACACAGATTATCCAAAAGACTGATGTGAAGAGAAGATCAAAAAAGACAAAGAGGCAGAAGAATCTTCTGGCCGCAGACATACGGCCATCAACACGCAAGCCTGGCAAGTTGTAGTTGGCAAGCAGCAGATCCTGCTGTTCTGTGTTTATAGTTGAGCTTGACTGCCCTGATAAAGAAAATTTATTGAAAACTCCAAAATTGTCAACAATTCAAATATGTGGTCCAGTGTTTTTTGGTGTCTGAGCTACAACTTTAATCTAAGTGCTCATATTTAATTCTTGAGAGTTGCAGAGGAACAATGAGATGATTATTTCACAGCAGCTAGCATGATAACATAGCCTGAAACAAAAACCAGGGGGCATGATAAGAAATACTGGGTGGATAATGTAAGGTAGGTACTGTACATATTGGTTAACTTGACCACTGAAAAGTTCAGAGTCCAAAGATTGATGTATACTTTAAAGATCAATATTTGTTTACTTACCCAATAAGCTCTGAAGGGAGCCATGCTGTGAAACTGGTAGAATATTCATAACCAAAAATATTTACCGCCTGAAAGACAAAGAAAAAATTGGGAGTTAATAGAGGGAAAAGTTAGTAAGCAAGTTGGTTGAAAACCATTGCAGGATTTGCCATTTTTCTGCTGCTCTCTATTAAAGACATGTAATGAAGTGAATTGAACGGGAACCTTTGATTAACATTTACAAAGCAATGCCTTGCATCTTTTCTACTGTTTTTGAAGTTCAATTTGAGTGGTGATTGAATGCAAAGGAATGTTCAAGCACTCTGCAATATATTCACCACTACTCCATTATCTTCTGGCTAGGCTTGCATCTGCCTTTTTATTGCTGCCATGAGCTGCATAAGTCATAAAGTGCTTAAGTGACAGAGAGAGATTTAGAGAAACACTTGAAACTTGTCTTAAACTAGTGTTGATTCTAGCTTTGTAGTGTTGATTCTTGCTTTGTATTGATTCTTGCTTTGTGTTTATTCCTGCTTTGTAGTGTTGAGTCCTGCATTGTAGTGTTGATTCCTGCTTTGTAGTGTTGATTCCTGCTTTGTAGTGTTGAGTCCTGCATTGTAGTGTCGATTCTTGTTTTGTAGTATTGTTTGTTGCCTTGTGTTGATTCTTACTTTGGACAAAGAGCAAAAGAGGTACCGTGATTGAAAAGGCAAGACCAAATTCAAAAATCAAATCATAAAACAAACAAAGGTTTTTGTAAATTTTGCAGGCTGGTTTTGGTGAACACAAATCATTAAATAGTTACCAATGGGCAGTGAGCATAGTAAAGATTTCTTTTGCATCATTTGTGTGAAGTTGAGTAGAAAGTAATCTTGAAAAAATTAAACATACAAGGCATTATCACAATTTCAAGTTGTGGAGTGGCTGCCAGCTGGAAAGGGACATGTATCTGCCCAAAAATAACAAGAACTGCAAATTTTGCAGCTCTGACCTGCAAATTTTAGAGTCCCTTTATATTTTTAAAGAAAAGCCTATTTTAAATGCTGCCAACAGTTCATAGTATGCCCTTAAAATTTTAGATAGCTTTGTCTGCTCATATTTGCTTCATTCTTGTTTGTTTCTCATTTGACAATGTTTGCTTCAATGTGAAATTAGGTATTTCCAATTGTTTGTACTTGTGTTTTAACATTTAGGTTTTGAACTGATGATGGAGCTGGTCTCCAAAACATTTACCTTTTTAAGAAATGGTGAATTTTCTAGCTATATTCTTTGCTTTTATATTTTTGAAAAACTTGCAATTTAAGCAAAGTGATTTTAATACTAACATCAGGATTATGCCTACTATGTTGCTTTTTGATTCTCAATTCCATAGCTCCACCCTATTGAATTGTTTTTCAGAGGAAAAACCTTTTAGAGTTCTGCAAATTCATTTTGCTTGCCTGGCAGCCTGGGATGATTTTGGCTGCTAGAGCTAGTTGCTTGCTTTTCAAGTGATTTTGATATAACATAACATATTACATAGTGATGTCGGCGCTGAAGTGTAGGCCTGATGTGGCCTGTTGCCGATTCTTTTCCTTTTCATGCCTTGTTCATAGAAGATCTAAAATCGTGTCATTTGACCAGATCTTTTCGTGACTGACGATAGTTTGAAGTAGCTACTAGACTCGATATGCTGGCTTTGGCCTCTGCCCTCTGTTCTGTTTATGACTGTTGTATAGGGTAAACGCGGTATATTCCGACACATTAAGGACGCATCAAGAAATGAAAAACTATAAAAAAACGTATGTGTTACGCAAGTTCTGTTGCCTTCACATGACTCTCAAAACACTTCACTACGCATTAGAATCAGTTCATTTTTAACTTCCTCATTTACCTAAGATTTAAACCAATTTCTTATGTATGATAAGGCTGGTATCCAGGATACTTTACTGGTCAACTTATGGGACTCAAAAATGAACTTGAGGGAGAGTCTAAAAAAACTCTCTGCTTTGCCACTATGGAGTGAGTCGTATTGCGTCAGCGCTTCAAATTTAACTGATACGTATTGCCAACATCCACGTGTTTGAATTCAGTTTGCTGTGTGAGCTGTATTGGGATACAACATGGCTTTGAATTAGAACACTAACGAATATTGAACACTACTTAATTACGTTTTAATTAACAGCTATTAGGCTTTTAATTAAGCAAATTTCAATTTTTGTACAAAGCTTTGAACGATCTGTGTGTGTCCAATTCAAGTTGTGTCGGAATTAGTTTTCATGTGTTGAAATCCAACATCTCAACTTAATCATCTATTAATTTATTTATAACTTGAAATAAGCGAATACAAGTATACTTAGAGGATTCCTAATATATTCACAGACGTATTTAAAAGTCTCAAACCATAATATTCTTCCTATAAAAACAGTTATTCACTATTTGGTAGAGCCATGTCAACTGTCAAATTTGACACATTTTTCGATGATCTCACCACATGGCATGCATTGTCTCTCTTTGGATCTCAATATTTTCCAACTAGATGGCCAAGACCTAGTGTTTTTGCAGTATTTCGACACGCAAATGTATGACGTCACCATTTCAACCATCAAAGAACGCATGGAACTAAAACAAAGCTTAATATAAAGGAAAAACTAGAGAAGTGACGGAATTACCTACGATGTCGGAATATACCGCGTTTACCCTAATGTATGGGAGAGCTGGCAAAGAAAGATTTTGATTGCAATTTGCAATGAATGCAATCACACTTACTAACTTATTGTGATTATCTTCTGCAGCGCAGCAGCTGGAACTCCTAAGTCCAAACTCCAAACATAGACTTTTTTACTCAACTAGTTGGGTATTGATAGGCTTGATAAGTTGGTTATAGCCATAACCGGCTGCCACTATCTACCAATTGTGGTCTTTGTACTGAAGAATCATATCCTTTCATCTCAACTAAACGTTCCATCTGGCTAGCCTAGTACCACTACTTCGCCACTACCAGACGCTACCAATGGAGCCATGTCGGTAGCGACGGTAGGCTCCCCATTAATTATTTCCCTTCCACCCAACTGACCCAAGAACCTACCCTCCTCAAAGCACATCACCATCTGACAGCAGCGATTTACCAGTACAAACTGTAGCCACTGGCGTTTAGGCAAACGGCTTACAACTTCGAGGGATCAACAGGACTCAAGACTCAGGAGGAGCCCCAGCTATCAGTTCAGTGTCTGCTCACAGCTGAATTGACAACAAGGAAACATTTCACAGTTATCGCACAGAAGAGAAAATGTGAATTTCTCTTTACTAGATAAGGGTAACAACTACATTTTCAAACTTAATGTGTCCAGAACGTAAATTCTATATTTGGTGAACAGATAAATAACATTTGAGACATATTTAATTCTTCTTTAGTATAACTATAGGAATTCTTCGCCGCAAGATCTGTAATAATCTTTTATATTTCCTGGGCAGGGTGGCCCAGTGGTTAAAGTTCAGAGTACCAAGATTGACGGTTTGACGCACTAGAGAGGCGCGGGTTCGATCCCAGCTCTGTGCGCCAGTTTCTGGTCAGAATCGGCAAGGAGGCCGGGCGGTTAAGCACAGCAGAATTGTAGTAGTACGTTGCGACTTCGAGACCTCAAAATGCTGTGAATGTTCTGCGATGTTAAGAATCGGCGACAGGCCTACGGCCTAATAAACGCTGAAACCAATATTATTATTATTTAACATAACATAGCGAAGTCGGTGCTGAAGAGTAGGCCTTATGTGGCCTGTCACGTGTCACCGATTCTTACTTTTCGTGACTTTTTCACACTTCACAGATCTAAAATCGTGTCATTTGACCGGATCTCTTCAGGACTGACGATAGTGTGAAATAGCTAATAAACTTCCACCGGGTTCGATATGGTGCTAAGCATTTCAAATCCGAACATATATTTTTCCATAGCTTTATCTAGTCTGTTCATGAACGCGTTCATACTCGGAGTCGGAGCGCCAACGAAGTAATCGGGGAGGCTTTAGTATTTTATTAAAACAAGTAAACGAACATAATTCCCAATTGCCTATAAACTCTTCACTTATGAATTTATCTGCCTGAAATTTAAAACCAGACTCATTGATATAAATGACTGAATCGACACTTCTCCGAATTCGCCTGCGGACTCTAACACAAAAGCTCATGCTTGAACTAATGTAAGGTTGACCCACGGCGATGACGATTTTTCGCCGTCCTGCGCATCTTTAGAGTGACGTCACTGTGACACTGTGGGCACAAAATGTAAATACTGTAGATCAACAAATTGTTTCTATGTCATTTTTGCAAGCAGATAAAAAATTGACCTAATCAAAATGGCCCAAGAAAATTTATTTACTGCATGCAACTAGTCTCATTTTAAGCAAAACTAGTGTTACAAATCAGTTTGACTCGTGACGTCACAAGAGCCAGGGTGACGTCACAATAACCAAGGTGACGTCACAGTTGGAATAAGAATTGACATCCGCAAGGCGCAGCTGCGCTAGGGTAAACCTGGTATTAGTTTAACCATGAAAAATTGACCTCATTAAAATGGCCACAAAAAAATTATTTACTGCAATTAGTCATATTATAAGCATAGCAGGTGTTATAAATCAGTTTGAGTCACACGGTGCGTCACAACGACCAAGGTGACATCACGGATGGAATAACAAATGACATGCGCAAGGCGTAGCTGCGCGTGGGTCAACCTTGTACGTATTAGTTCAACCATGCATGTAGCCACTTACGTGAGCGTAAGTTCTGCTATGAAGACGTAAATCAAGCGGTGGTATTTTCAAAACGTTTACGCGGGATGCTAAGTACAAGAATTTATGCGTAGCTCTACGCCTGCTTGGAGTTATGGGTATTATTTATTTATTTACGTAAAATTACGTTACCTATCCATGTATGTCGTTTTAGACTGGTATCAGAGGATTATTTAAGGCCAGTACAACTTGTATGAAGTTGTATCATTCACTAAACTCAGATAGAAAGGTTTAGGTGCGGTACGACGAAACTGATCGGGATAAGTAAACACACAATAATTAGACAAAGTGAATTTATTGGTTGAGCTCACGTGACATGCTCAAGGTGACGATCTAGGAGGAACTGGACGGGTGGTTGAGTGGTGAATGTAGATACGCGTGGATGCGTGGTGAGACGTCGTGGACCTGCCGTCGTCGTGGAGACGCTGAAACGGACTGAAGCGGCGGAGATGATGGTGCGATGCTGAGACTGGAGAAGACGTTATCAGAAAGGGACGCCTGTCGGAGACCACCACTGCCGTGCTTCGAATGGACTATCATGATCCCTTCCCTGAAATTTCTTCCCCTTCGCTCAACCTGAGCAAGCCACGGAAACAGGTCATCTTCCTCTTGCTTATTTTCGTACATGCTTGCATATTGCATGATCTAACATTATGGGTTTGATCACTTGTTGCGGCCGAGCAGATAGCTTTTGGTCCGAATATGGGACTCCAGTACCTTAGTTGAAATTTTATTCCGTTGCTTGTTTTTCACATAGGTGACTTGTGAAAACACTCGCTCCACCAATGCATTGGAGACAGGTCAAAGTAGACAAGTGATGCAGTAAGCAGCCAGTTCCATGAATGGATGATGATTTTCAAGATCAGTGAAATGTTGAATGTCACGCCAGAATTCAAGTGGCACTCCAATAAGTGGCACTCTAGAATTCAAAACCACCAAACAAAAGGTGGAGCTTGCGTCATAGACTCGAGAAAGTCAAGATCACTTGATAAAAAACCATCAAACGATGCAGTTAGCCAATCAGAAACTGTGATTGAAGAGTCCAGTAGTGCCAATAGTACAAACTGCATACCTGAAATCCCTGAATCATCACCACTGATAGAATATCAATCTTCTCCAGCTTCCTCTTTTAGGAGGGCCAAACTGCCCGGAGATGCTAAGTCCAGCTAAGATAAGTAACTTTGAGGGTTTTGCCTGCTCCAACGGTACCAGTGGGCTCTTGTTGGAATCAGATATGTCTGAGGATGAGAGCTGGCTAACCTCAGCTCAAGCACAGCAAAAAGCTGTCACAGTGCCATTAGATAATGCTGGAGGCATAAGCCAACCCAACCAGGAAATAGAACCTACTACTACTACTAACAACTCTCAAGGTAGCTGGTACCTGGTAGAGTCATTGTTATTGAACCAATTGCTGACCTCTGTCCGGTTGAAAAATTCTTTTCTAACGATTTGACCCTGCGTAAGGCCTTGGCCAACTCTCCATTTGGCAAAGCAGGAATTGCTATGGTAAGCAAGAACCTCAGCTGCAAAATTCTAGTTATAACCTTTGAGAAAAAAACCTGGTTTCAGGATGACCTCTCTTCTAAAAGTTGACCAACTTGATTCATGGAAAATTAGGTGCCAATTGCTGGAAACCCTTAATTTTATGAATAATGTTATTATTACAAAAGATCTTTCACAGCTCTGCCGTGTTCTGCGACTCTGCCGTGTTTTGAGGCGCTGCCGTGTTTTGCGGCGCTGCCGGGTTTCGCGGCTCTGCCGTGTTCCACGGCTCCGCCGTGGAGTGTTCTCCTCAACAGATGCTAGGGAGAGTTTGAGCCGTGCAGCCAGTTTGAGTTAGGCAGGGTTTTCAGTGAGTTGGTAGAGAGCCAATTAATTAAAGTGATGAATTGAAGTGATTAATTAAAGTAGTAAAAGTGATTAAAGTGAGTGATTAAAGTGATTAATTAAAGAAAATTGAGTGATTAATTAAATTGATTAGCAGCTGTAACTCGGAGCTTGGTCGTGGGGCCGCATTGGACTAGTCTTCAGAGGCTCCTGCAAATTTGAAAAGAAAAAAAAAGATTGGTGCACAAATTTGGTGGTGCACGGCTGCATACCCCGACTCTGAATTTCTGAAAGGTACGTCATCTTTACTGACTCTCTGAGTTCTCTACACTTGATTGTAAACAGAAGACAACAAAATCTTGTCCCTCTTGTCTTTAGAATACAAGAAAAACTAATCTCCCTACTGCTCTCAATAAATGTGGAATTCCAGAGGGGTAATATATTAACTGGTAAACATAGCAAATCAGAAAGCAGGACCCAAAAATCTGGAACGTCCAGCACACTTCCACTTTCAGTCCATCATCATCACTGATGAGTCTCTGCAAGATACCACAGCTGTTTCATTGATAAAAAATCAGCGCTTGCATCATCACAGTAACAAGAATCCAATCAACGCTTGAACGTGTCCAACGTAACAGTCACAAGAATCCAATCAACGCTTGAAAGCGTCCAACGTACTGTCACAGGGATCCAATCATCGCTAAAACGTGTGTAACGTCACAGCCACTGGAATCCAATCAGCAATAGAAAGCTAG
Source organism: Hyalella azteca (assembly GCF_000764305.2). NCBI lineage: Eukaryota > Metazoa > Arthropoda > Malacostraca > Amphipoda > Hyalellidae > Hyalella > Hyalella azteca. The sequence continues at coordinate 296,229 of NW_025933422.1, forward strand.
AAGGGACCGCCTCAAATGCACACAATGTTAATGCACTGATGCTAACTTAATGCATAATGCTACAATTCTTATTTCAAGAGTGTAATACAATAGTGTAGTTATCTCATTATTGATGGAAATTGCAAAGAATAACATCTTCACTATGTACACTCACTCACAAATACATGAAAAACTGCCTATGATTCAATCCAAAAATACAAAACTGACCACCAATGCAATCAGCTAAGACATACAATCTCCTTTCGTTGTGATCAGCTAAACAAAAAACGTAAAGAAAGAAGGTAGCAGGGATACCAACCGCACTGGCAACCAATGTGAAACCGACATCAATATAGTCATGTGAAAAAATGAAAGATACGAATTCTTCTATATTAAAAATTTATCAGTAACTGACATTCAACAGAAATCAGAATGGTTTAATAACCTTTGTAAATATTATTCATGCCTGCAGAATCAATCGTGTGCAACAGTGGCTGCGTGGCGGGAATCTATGATGGTTAGTTCTCATTAAGCAATCGGTGGGTAAGGTACGGTACCTACAGAACATTACTGCAGATAAAGCTCCCAAACTTTGAGACGATAATTGAGTGAAAACTTTACGTGATATAATGTGAGCCTTCTAAAGTTTTAATAATGAAGAAATCACAAGGTTCACAGAATCTAAAGATTTGAATGCTAAATTTTTTACTTTTGAGTATTCTATTGACTATTGAGTCTCTTCTAGTCAGTCAACTGTGAAGTGCCATGTTGTTTGTTGTGCATTGCCTTTTCTTTGACTTAGAGAAGTTTCTCCAACTGCCGATGAGTTTCTCCTCAATTTGAAAGCTGAGTTAACAAATAGGTGCCATAAATATTTTTTTTTATATTTAATTTGAAACTATTATGTTGGGAGTAAATAGTATTTCCTTCTGTAGATCCATCCCTCTTGCTCATCTGTGAGTGACACGCGCAATTAATAATCTTGCATGGGACCTTCTCTGTGTTGCCTGACTTGATGTTCATACGATCATAGCTACCGCAACCGAAGCAAATTTCTGACGGCCTGCAAACCTGTTTCTAGGTGCCTGGAACATTTTTTTTAAGGCACAACGCTTTTTTATGTGAACCACAAATTTTAGAAGTCCAGCCTGGCTCTCATATGACATAAAGCTTCAGTTTGTGCCTGGTCACCGTACCGTAGTATTGATGGCAATGAGGCCGCTGACCGTGAGGCCTCTGAAGCCCACTTGCTCTGGTACCATACCGTTACTCCAATTTGTGTGGAAGAAATGGTGAGGTCTCTTCGACTGTGTTCGACATAATGTTTTAGGATTCTGGCAAGGAATGTGGATTAGAAATGTGCATGAAACGGGGAAGGGACCGAACTCTGAAGGGTCTCATCCTCACTAAAGTGAGAGACAGAGTTGGTCTTTGGCCATGGGCGGCCAACGGGAATCGAAATGTTGAAACTGCCCTTGCCAGGTTGTGCCTGGGGCATGCGGGAGTCAATTCGCACCTTGCGTGCTTTAACTTGTTGGACAGTCCTGGTTGTTCATGTTGGCCAGGTTGCAGATTGTGGATGCAGCATCGCCAATATATGGGTTTTTAAGCCCTAAGCGTTGCCGGGTAATTTTAAGATGCGTCGCCGGTAATTTTTAATGAAAAGCCATTTATGCTGAGTAATGAAAAACTATTTACAAGCCACGAACTTATTTACAAGGTTGCATGCTGTCTCTTATACACATCTAGATGTGTATAAGAGACAGGGCCACTCCTGGGCTGTGGGTGCAAAATCCTGCAATTAGTGTTGTCAGGCTTAGAGAAAACATTTGGAATATGTTGATTAATGTGTCATAGTTTTATGCCTTATTTTATGAAATGCATTTATAATTTACGAAAATAATTGACAAGTTTTTAATACTCATTATACCTGCATCAAGTTCATAATGAATTTTCCTACATTTCGCTGTGTCAATTTACTAACGTGTTGTTAAACATGGTTGGTGTATGAACTTTGAATAAGTTAACTTTCAGCATTTTTAACAGTTAATAAATTTTTTTTGTGGCGAGTAGAACAGGCATGCTTTTTCACCGGTTTTGCCTTTTCGCTGTTACTTTATAATTCAGCCGTTAAAGTTTTAAATGAACGTATGAATATTATCTACATTGTGTTTCATTGTCAGTAGAACCATGGCATTGAAAGCTGAAGATGGGTTACATCTGTCTCTTATACACATCTAGATGTGTATAAGAGACAGGTTCTCAATTTATTCATATTAATTCATCTCAACTGTTTCAAATTTACTTGGGTTGCATTCAAAAATTTTACTCGAGTCATGTTTATTAATTTGAAAGCTTTCTTTTTGATAATCATATATTCTCCAATTACCATTTAATTTTGAAACCAGATCACTTATGCAAGCATTTCAGGCTCTAATAAATGATCCCTAACAATTTGAAATTTTCAACACTTCAACTTACCATAAAGATGTATATATGCTGTCTCTTATACACATCTAGATGTGTATNGTATGGTGTAGGGAGTTGCTTACCAAAAATCATGAGGAGGTTAGACGGCATGGGATCGAGCTGTTAGCAGTTTTAAATACGGTGTAGAGCGATTGTATTGGTGCCTTACTTCATTAGCTTGCTGGGTAATTTCCATGAAGGGGATTTGTACCTTTAGCTTCTAACATATAATCCCTTTATTCCCTTAGTCTACTCTGCCATTTAGCAGGCTTACGCAAAGGCACAGAAAAGGGGATGAAACATATGCTGGTCTTGAGCAATGCTGGCTTCTGGCATGCATCCCGCAACGGACAGGTAATGGGATACGCAGCCGTGCACCACCAAATTTGTGCACCAATCAGCCTTGAAAGGAATGCCTAGCATATTTCCGGATGACCACCAATCAGCTGCGGATTAAGCCATCCGTCGGTAACCAGCCCGTGACATCATCTTGCTCTACATATTAGGAGCTTTACGCCACCACATTCTGAAGCAAATAGCCCAGAGAGTTATGGTTGTCCACCACTGAACATTGCATTGAATCGTCACTTCATACCCTGACTTTAGGTCGAACTGTAACTTGCGGACAACTGACTGCAACCAACCAACCCAGGTTGCCAGTGGAACTGCATGCATCCTGCCATGCACCACCAGACCGTCACTTTTAGCTCACAACATCTGGGGTTAGGTTCAGAAATGGGATGCATCGTTCCATTCCAAAATCTATCCTCCGTTGATGAGCAACTTCCACAGCTTTGCTAAATTACATAACTTTTAGCTCACAGCATCTGAGGGTTAGGTTTCAGATAGCATAGTTCTGTTCCAAAATGTATCATCGTGCAACGCGTGGCCATTCAACCGTAGGCTGATTTGACACACGGGACAGATATGGACGGCTCTGGTGTGCTCCGTCCGGGTGGTGTAAATTTTTTCGAGTATTGGCAGATGACGCTAAGTTATATGACATCAGGCTATTTTCCTGTGGGCTAATTGGTCTAATTCAATGGATGCAATCTGTCTGGTGGTGTGCAGCTGATAATGTTAGTCAAGAAGTGCTGTAGGCTATGTTCTTCAGGGAAGAGATAATGATGGTCCATTCAAAGCACGGCAGTTGTTGTCTTCCACAGACGTCTCTGACAAACGTAAGGAAGTTGGCTCCGGTCCTGCCTTCAAGAGTGAATTTCTACACTTTCTTTTCTGCGTTCTTTAATTCCAGTGCTTACGGTGGCCGCTAAACAACAATCATCCTCATGAAATGATCATCAGGTAAGCAAAGGAAGAAAGACCCTCCAACCAGGTCTCATACAGTGGCAATAGTCGTTGGAATTTCAACGACTTTCGCTGAAGTTATCGACCAATTTTTTTACTTTACAACGACTTTCGAGCTAAAATAATAGGTCATTTATCTTTTTCAACGACTGTCAACTAATGGGACCTGTCTCTTATACACATCTAGATGTGTATAAGAGACAGATATATATGTATNCAGCCAGGACCGCAGGCGGGTCTGCAAAAGTGTCGATTCAGTGAAGAAATAGGCCCATGTCCTGTTGCCGATTCTTGTACTTGTCGTGACTTGATTCACAAGGTTGATTTTTACGTTTAGATCATTTCATTTATTGAAATTCACTCTGTGATGAATGATTCAGGAATGTGTTATGCTTAAATTTGCAGTACGCACGTGAACAACAGAGGTGCACATCCGTAGTTTTAATTTCTTCCCATTGTAACTAACTGGTATTCTTGGATATGCCGGAGAGAATATGAAATTCGCAAATCCCATTTGTGAGTGGCTTGCATTTGTCGAACAAATGCAAATAGCCATATATTAAATAGAGTTGAGGTTTGATAATTCTGGTGATTGAGTATTTAAAACTGAGTAAGCAGTTCTGGATAAGTAAGGTGTGACCTCCGTATTTTAGGGAAAGCTTGCATTTGTTTACGCACAATATTTACGGTGAGGTGAAGCGGTGAATTCATTAGTAAAGAAACCTAAGAAGTAAGAAGGCACTGCTGGTTTGAAAAATTAGACATTAATGCATTATCTGTTAGGTGTTTGTTGTATATAAAGAATATAATGTACATAGACTTAAGGTTATCTCATTATTAACGACTAGTCACTAGTGTTTTCATTGTTAAGTTATCAAACTACTGAAGAAACCTATCGACTATCAACTGCATAAATCCTATCGACTATCGACTGGCATGCGGTTGTTCAACGACCAGATGACCTTGAGATAAATTTTACAACGACTCTTGTGCCACACTATGAGACCTGGCCCTCCAACAGGTGCATGGTCTCTAAGCTCATTATATGTTGAATCTGAAAAGGCATTAGCCCCACCACCACCACCACCAAAACAACTAGGTATATACTCTGCACTCTGCCCCCCTATCAGTGATCACCAGTCAGTAATTCAAAACTTTCAGCTTCCACCTCCTGAGTCCTGAGACTTGTCAAGATGGACCTATTTGTGAATTGTTAGATAGTCCACACTCCACTTTCTCTGTCTTCTAGTCTATGCCAGCAGCCCAGAACCAGGCTAAAGATAGTGGGTGATGTACTCCTGAGATTGAAGGCAGATTGGACAATGTTGCCATTGATGCAGGCAGACAATCAAAAAGGAAAAGAGGGACCAACTTTGAAGGATGTCAATCGAACAAACTTAACCGAGATCTTGAGCTCTCCTTAGAGGAGGTCTCATATGCAGAATCTGAAATTGTTTCTGGCCAAAAAATAGTTGCAGGTCATAAAAACTATGATTCAAGCCAAACACAGATTACTGAAAGTCAAGACAAGGTAATTCTGATAGAGCCCCTAGATAATGTCATCAGCTAGTGGCTGGAATTCTAGGGGGGACCTGATGAACGCCCCACCAGCCTACCAGGCCCGCCTTAAAGTTCTATGGCAATGACCTTTCACTCAGTAAAGCCTTGGCAACATCTCTTTTTGGATCAGCAGGAATTGACTTAATTAAGCAAATCAGGAAGAACATTGCTAGGAATCTCCTCATTGTGTTTCTTGACAGCCCTGTAGGCTGTAGCATGTATTCCTGAACTTCTGTTCATCACAAAATAGGCTCTTGGAGCGTGAGGTGCTGCTTTCCTCTAAATCAGACTCGCTCTGTTGTCTGTTGGGGTGATTGGACCACTAGCACTAGGTGAGTCTCTGCTCTGAGTTAGCACAGTCTGGCTATCTCAAATCCTGATACCTTAGCTGAGAGGATACTTAAGGGAAAAGATAAAAACAAAACCTCAATGTTTAAGATCAGTTTTCCATTAGGCATTAAGCGTCCTGCCATCCTATGTGTATCTGGGCCATTAGCTCTTCAGGGTTACCACCTTTGTGAGCAAGCCATGGCAGTGTTTTTGGTGTCAGGATTGTGGCTATATATAATGCTAAGGATTGCAAAGGCCTATCTCAATGCATGGGATGTAGCTGCCCCCACAATGTGAAAGATTGCCCTGCCTCTGGTCACTCAGCTCCTAAGTGCTGTAACTGTAAAGGTCCCCACACAGCAAGCTATGGAGGGTGCCCATGCATGAAGTTTGAATCCCATGTTGAGAAAACAAGGACAAAAGAAAGAATTTCTTACAGGGATGCTGTTAAAGTGGTCAAAAGGTCTCAGCCAGAAAGATCAGCTGTGTCCCATCACGAACAAACTTCCCAGCCTTCTCAATATTCCTGGATAGCACAGCAGCCCACCCATGGGCACAGTTCTCAAAAACATAATAGGTTTGCAAAAAGCCAGAACACCATGGCAAAATCAGTTGCCACCCAAACTTGTGGAAGCAATGAATCCTCTTCTGATATGGGCAGTGTATCTGTTACCAAACTGGTTGAGCTACCAAGAGTTTTGTGCCTTTGTGACAACACGGCAAACATCAATATTGTTGAAACAGTTACTAAAATTGCAGAAGACATATTCAAAGCTCCTGAGCAGTCCACCATCACTACAGACAATGCACAACTCCCAGTCAAGCCATCAACAAAACCACATGCTGCTTCATTGCATGAACCTGAACCCATTGAGACAGAACTGGTAATGATGGAAGCTGAAATAGAACCATCACCAATCATTGGTGGCCAGTACCTGCTGAACAAAGCTAAGCATTCAAGCAAAACACGACCTCCTCCTACTCAGGATGGAAAGATAGCTAAGCAACCAACTTTAATCCCATCTCTGGATGCCAACACTCAGAATATGCAGCCATTCCTTATCATTGGGGGTCAAGGTGTGTGTGGCAAGCACAGGGCTGTGAAAAAACCTGAGCCAACACCTTCTTATGAAGGTAAAGCTGATCTTAATTCCAGTGAGGATGGTGGTGGAACATGAAAAGGCTTAGCAGTGCAGTATGAAAATCCCAAATGCCACTCCAAAAGGAAGTAAAAATTGTACAATGGAACTGCCATAGTTTAAGGAACAAACTTAGCAACTTCAAACTGCACTTATAGTTTTTTATACTCAACCAAACCTCATGTTGCTTGTTTAAGTGAAACCTGGCTGACACAGAATACAGAACCTAAACTACTCCGCAGTTTTTAGACACTGAGAGGGTGGTTGGGGAGGTGGGAGAATTAGCTATTCTAATTTGTAGTGACATCTCTTTCCTTGAGCTGACTATTCAACCTTTTCCTGGGGGTGCCCCGGAAGTCCAATGCATAAAGGTCTTTCTGAAGAACAATTCCTCTCTTAGTCTCTTTCCAACTTGAATATTTATAACCCTAACCAACCAAACACTTGCCTCTTAATGAACTTCAGCACTATTTTCAACAACTGGGGCCTTCAGCCATTATCGTAGATTTCAATGCTCATCACCCCCTGTGCGAGTCAACAAAGGCACCAAACACTACCGGTGATGATGGACCTCTTGTTCATTTGATGGACCTCTTGTTCCATTGTCCAATGTTGGCTCTGCTCACACCTCCAGATCTTCCCACATATTTTAATGTCTACCTCAACTCCTCCACCCTTGATCTAACCATAATTTCAACAAATCTGCAGCCACTTTCCTCCGTCTCTACTGGCTCTGACATCGGCAGTGATCACTATCCTGTCATCACCTCTGTTGGAGTAGAAGCTACCTCCACTCAGTGCAGGCACCAACCTGCTTGGCTATATGATGCTGGATATTGGGCAGCTTGGTACTCTGCCCTGCCTCAGGTTAGCACTGATGTCTCTCCCAACCTTGTTAAAGCCCTTCAGAAATTTTCAAGAAATATATTCTGCTAGCACTAGGGCATTCCCACTAACCAAAGAATATGTCACACTCAAGTACATTAAGGTTTGGTGGATGGAGGCCTGTTGTGATGCTGTTCGGTCAAGTAGAGCAGCAAAAAGACTACTCATTTCTCAGCCACCACAGGAAAATCTGATTAACTTTAAGCAAGCATTGTCAGGCTAGTCAGGTGGGAGGTGAGAATGGCAAAGAAGGCCTCATGGAAAAGTTTCTGCAACACTGTAACTTCTGACACTCCAACTGCCATACTGTGGAATTGATTGAAGAAATTACAGAATCCTTTCACTCGCAAATCACATCCATTTCTTATGCCTAATTTGATCTTTCCTGACCCTGTTTCCAAGGTGGCTGCCCTGGCAGATCTTTTTGAGCAGGTTCACTCCTCCCCAACTCCAACTCCTAATTTTGTTGTCTTCCCCCTGGCTCTTGCTCTGGGTAGGTACTGACCTTCAAACTCCTCTCAATGCTCCATTTAAATTGTATGAGCTAGAAACTTGTCTGACCTCCCTTAAAAATTTCTCCCCAGGTCTGGACCGTGTACACAACAAACACCTTTCTCTCCCTCCTAAATATAATTCATGGTTGCTGAAACTGTTCAATGAAAGCTTCACTTCTGGGACAGTCCCACATGAGTGGAAGACAGAACTAATCTTGCCCATCTCTAAGCCCAACAAGGCTTTAACCTCTACAAACTCCTACCATCCCATATCCCTGTTCTCCTGTGTAGCCAAGCTGATGGAGATGCTAATAAATAGACAACTAAATTTCTTCCTTTAGCAAAACCACTCTTTTGGGCCAGCCAGGGAGGCGTTAGACCTTGCCTATCCGCTATTGGCCAGGTGACAAGACTGGATACTACTATCAGAGACAGCCTCAGGAGCAAGTCTGTACTTTTTTTGTGATTTTAGCAATGCATTCGATACCATCTGGCACAACGGCCTCTTGTATAAACTGAGCAGGAGTGGGGTCCAGGGAAGGATGTTGCATTGGCTCAGGGATTTTTTAACAGGCAGATCTGTCAAGGTATTTTTTGAAGGTGAATAATCTGTATTGCATGGGATCAAGGCTGTGTTCCTCAGGGTGCCATCTTATCACCTACACTCTTTAATGTTGTAATGAGCAACATACCCTCAGTACCAGGCATGCACTGTGCTGAGTATGCAGATGACATAGCCTTCTTCCCTGATGCTGACATTGCCAAAGCCACAGCTAGAGTACAGACGCAGCTCTCTGCTTTCTGTACCTGGTCGCAACAGTGAGGACTAAAATTGAACCCTCTGAAAACTAAATGTATGTTTTTCACAAATAAACAAGTGGTCTCTCAGCCTTTATACATTAATGGTCAGCTGATTGAGACAGTTCTTAGGTATAAATATCTCAGGGCTGTCCTGGATGCACCCATGCTGCGATGGAGCCCTCAAATTGAAGCACTGAGGATTTCCTATCTCCCTATCATTAACCTACTCAGATCCATCTCACAGAGAATGGGGTGCTGACCGCACGCTGCTGATAAAACTACCGTCAACTGGGGCTACTTGTGACGGGCGGGGTAACTAACTTAATAAGGCATATTGCAAAACTAAATATAGTGGTGTAAACGTCAACATTTTTCCTATCTATGTAGTATTAAGGAAGTTCAAAAATACAACATTTACTAGCTTTGAAAAATTCCTGAAAAATATGGTGAAAAACAATATTTTGAAGTTACTCCTGCCAAGGTCTGTAGTAAAAAAATATTTGCCATATTGAAAAATTTTGCTTAGAAAAAAGTGGCAGACAAGTGTCAGCATGAAAACTTTATTTGCAGAATTTACATACCTCAATCCAAAAAAAATGGTGGCCATTTCCTCACGGCAGGGCTACTCAGGACACCGCCCCGGGGCTATTCGGGACACCCCCCAAAAATGCATTTACAGTAAAACCTCAGTTAGCAAAGGCTCCAGGTAAGAAAAAAATTGATTAAAAACAAAGAATATTGATTACATTTACCTTGTTCAGCATAAAAAATTTCACTTATCGAAAAATTAGTGCATCATCGGTCATCACAAAATTGTGCATAGAATGTCATATATAGAATTGTGCACCAGGCATCATAGAATGAAAAGTAATTGACCTAAACTATGATTTATTTCTCCAAAAATATATGATGGTTGTCACTAAAACATTCCTTTCTGTTTCAGGTATGTTTTTCACAGTCTTTTTTTTTATAGTAAATTCACCCAACCCAATTAAAATGGTGTGAAATTACAAGCCATCCTGAAAGCTTACAGATACAGAAAAAATGCTACAAGGCTTTTGATATGAAGCTTGCAGTGGACAAGGTAGTTGAAATGCTCAATGGCCTGTTCATGGATACGGTAATATCGCATCAATAATACAGTAATTAATGTATATGGTAATATATCAATGAAGGAAAAAGAAGTAAAAATCACAGAAAATGTCATTTATTCTACCTCTACATCATCTACAATGAAAGAGGACTTCAGAGTACTGTTAGTAATGGATGAGTACACTCTGCATGCTTCAAATGTTTTAAAATTAAGTTTTATTCCAAGTGTCCCAAGTAGCCCCGTTTGACGGGGCTATTATGGACACTCTTTTTTTGCTTCTGACACCTTACAAATAGCATATAGAATTTTTTTAGAGAAGCCATGTGTTAGCCCTTGCAAAGTGCTTTGAAATGAGCCTAAACTTGTTTATGAAATGTTTCATGGTAAGAAGTTATGAATGAAAAACCTTCTATATTGACCCGAGTAGCCCCGGTTGACAGTATACAAAATCTTAATACTTAATTCAACTAGATTATGCTGCTCCACTTTATGCATGTGCCTCACCTACCCTTTTATCAAAATTGAACATTATACAAAACACTTGCCTTTGCCTTGCTATGGAATGTTGTAAAACAACCCCAATCTCAAATAAAACACTAGCACTAGGCATTTTTCTCACTATTCCCACAATTTTGCCTGAACTGCACTAAAATTGAACCTTTCACTGAAATCGTTTCGGTACAAAATTTGAGTACCCATGGAATTTGAGGCCCATGTTCCCCCACTTTCCTTGCACCACCTGGAGATATTGTGTAAATATTATTACTGTACCATGCAGCTGCCTGCCATCCTTTACTCTTAATGCCAGAAATGCATTCACCAAGTTATGCCTTCCTGTCCCCCTTCCTCACAGATACTCACTTATCTCCCCACCTCTACCCTTCCAAGTTTGCTGGATTCACTGCTGCTTACACTGACGCCTCACATGTGCAAGACCCTGTGGCCTCAACTTCAGCTGCTGTGGTGATTCCTGCTAGGGGTGTGGTTCTTAACTGGAAGCTGTAACCTGAGATTCATGTAATTGAATGAGCTCTTTACCATTCATGAGGAACTTCACTGGGCAGAAAATAACCTAAGAGATGAAGAAAATCTTGTGATCGTCTCTGACTCCCTGAGCGCCCTAAACTTGATCGAGAATAGGATGCCACAAGTGCTTGTACATCTGGTTTTTCTAATACAGGAAAAACTAATTACTCTGAAGCTCTCTCACAGAATAAAGATCATGATGGCCAGGCTTTTTGCTGGCCATCATGAGATTGCTGGCAACTAGGCTGCTGATTGTGCAGCATGTGAAGCACATGCACTCTGGTATCATACAATTACCCCAAAGTATATGCAGGAACTGGTATGATGTCTGTATGACACAGCTTATGATTACTGGCAGCAAACTTGGCTTGGGAATGCCCAAGCCACAGGAAGGGGATCATCAAATTGGTAATAAAACCAATGGATAATAACTTAAGAGTTGGACGTCATGTGTTTTCTTGCTAACTGCATTTGTGGTGCACTTCTTCAAACATAGCCCATGCCCTCTCACAAAATTGTGATCATTATTTTTTATGTTTCACACAATGATTTTTCCCCCAACCACTCTTGCACATTGTCCTGCAGCTCACTAATGGGAAGAAACATCCCTATTTTCTCCATCCCCATGATGCAATTCACAATAGTATGCTAAATTTATCTAATTAAAAAAGCTAACAAGTTAGAATGGTTATTTTAAGCAGAGATGAATATTTTGACCAAAATACTCTATGTATACTTATGCTCAATGATATATTCATTTAAAAGCTATTTTTGATAAACTATGGGGTAAAATGGACCGTTTGTGGCAATTGTGGGGTAAGACTGGACCATTTGTGGGGTAAGACAGGACCATTTGTGGGGTAAGATAGGACCACTTGTGGGGTAAAACAGGATCATTTAGTGGTCCTGTCTTACTCCATGTCTGGTCCTTTTTACCCCATTTTAGAATAGTTGTCAGGCAGTGATGATAGCAGGTAGGAATGCCTAGTATATCTCAAAAGTTGCTTGTTACTTGAGGTTACCTGCCTACATCCACAAACCTGGCCAAAAAATTTTTTGTAACCAGACACAGCTTATTTCCCAAATAGGGTTAACTATTTTGTGACCCTTCTCTACATAGGTTTTTTTTTAAATTAACCAAAAATTAATTATTTGCAGAAGAGGGTTGAAACAAACACTGAAGTGACAGGCAACGATTGCTCTAACATATTCTTTTGTCAAATTAAATTCAGTACAATTAGAATGCATGCAATGGGCCGGTCCTTTCTTACCCCATGAAGGCTGTGATCCTGTCTTACCCCATTTGACTATATATATTTTTCCTTGTTGTTCCAATAATATATATTGAGCTGTGCTATCTACAAGTCAATACCTGCACCCGCGTCAAATTCATCAGTTATTAAGCATTGCAAAAATTTTGCATATATATCTGAATCATGAATGATTGGGCTGAATCAGGTGTATAGGCAAAATTTTTGAGCCTGATGCTGAATCTCTGTCAGACTATTGGCTATCCCTTGTTTGAAGTATCTATTTAAATTTCTGGAATTCTATGAGAATTAAACTCAGATTTATATCATATTTATATACATTAGATTTACATATAAGGTTATATTCAAAGATACTGTCAGAGTAATAAGGGGCGGTTTTGAGTTTTTTGTTTATAACTTCTTACCGTGAAACATTTCATAAACAAGTTTGGGCTCATTTTATAGCTCTTTGCAAGGGCTATCATATGGCATCTTAAAAAAATTCCTTATGCTATTTGTAACCGTAAGGTACCTGACACAAAATAAAAGCATCCTGAATTACTCCCAGGCCTGGGAATGGAGTAATCCGGGACACTTCAAATAAAGCAATGTTAAGGGGAGCATCTACCCTAAAATAGAAAATTTGGACTTTTTCAGTTTTCATACTCTTCTTAAAGCTTACATTCTTACGCATCTAATGGTAGCAAAACTATCTCTGTACGTTGATTTATGCGTTCACAACAGATCGCGAGTTAGGGGTGGTGGTGTTCTTTAACATTTAAGAAAGGCCAAAATTACTGGTAGCACACTTAAATAGCTAGTCTGAACATGCTGTGCTTCAGTTATTCGTCTGCAGTCGTACAGGATGGTTTTTGTGCCGTTGCTTGCACCATTCTTGACAGAAATTGAGCTCCAGTATCATCTAGTCTTGCAAACTTGCACCCTTGAATGTCTATTTCGAGGCGCGTGCAACTTTGTCGGGCTCTACTGAAAAGTTAACTTATTGTCACTGCAAACCTATCTCCTCCTAGAGTTCTGAAGCTACAGCAATGAGACATATACCATTTGATTTGTAAATAAAATCTCTAGAAACCATCCAGTCATTTTTTTCGATTTCATTATAGTTTGGATTATATTTTAAAAAAGGGGAAGGGGTGGAGGGGAGAAAATTTGAAACTTTGAGACAATTTTGCAAAACCCCCTCCTCCTCCTGAACAAATTCAAAATTATATTTGTCTCGATGTGGCACGATATTTGTAGGAGAACATCGATTTTTAAAGTACCCCCTTTTTTCGCCATTTTCTATGAATTTCACATTTTCTTTCATTATTTTTTTTTTAAATTGACACGAAGAAAAAGTTCTTAGATTTCTATTTTACATATGTTTACCAAGTTTCAAAACGATCTGTTCATAAATGAAAAAGTTTTAAAAAGAGGGAGAAAAACAAACGTTGAAAAACAAACATCGTTAAAAAACATACCAGAAACAGAAAGGGTTTTTTTAGTGACAACTGTCATGTTTTTGGAGAAATGAATCATAGTTTAGGTTAATTACTTTTAATTCTATGTTTCCTGGTGCACAATCCTCCTATAACATTATATGCACAATTTTGTGATGACCAATGATGCATTAATTTTTCATTGAGTGAATTTTTTTGGGAAAAACGTGCATAAAAAAATATGGGGAAAATGAAAAAAAGCGATGGCTAGGTCGATAGATTCTTTACTAAGCGAATGATATGTGTCTGGATGTTGTAGGATGATATTTGTAGGAGGAGATAGATTTTCTATAGTACCCGTTTTTGTCTGTTTTCTATGAATATCACGTTTTCTATCAATTTTTTTGAAAAATTCATAGGAGCAAAATGTTCTTATTTTTACATTTTGCGTATGTATGTGAACTTCAAATACATATGTAAAACCTAAAAAAATAGCATTTTGCTTGTATGAATTTTTCGAAAAAATTAATAGAAAACGTGAAATTCATAGAAAACGACTAAAAAGGGGTTACTTTAGAAAAGCTATCTCCTCCTACAAATATCATCCTACAACATCGAGACATGTATCATTCGATTTGTAAGGACCATACCTATCGATTTGATGATCTTTTTTCTCATTTTCCCCCTTAGTTTTTTTTATGCGCGTTTTATCCCATTTTTCTCATTCTTCCCCCCTTCTCCCCCATATAAAAAACGAACCAGACAGAAATTAAAAAAATGATCATCAGTTCGATAGGTATGGTCTTTACGAATCGAATGGTATATGTCTCATTGCTGTAGCTTGAAAACTGTAGGAAGAGATAGGTTTGCCGTGAGATCAATAGGAGGTTTTTATCACGCCCAAAAAACCCAAAAAACTGCCGGGCAGCCCGTAAAATGACATAAAAGAGTCGTAATGTAGCCAACATACCGTAAGTAAGCCTCAAACCAAGTCAGGAAGGCATAGAGCAACTGGCTGCACACCTTTCACCTTGCTGTCATGATGGGCACTAACTGCTTTGGCAACAGGAGGCTGTATTTATGGTGCCGCCTTTGAATTACTCTCATAGGGATTACTGAAAACCGCCCACTACCGCCCCCTGTTCGACATTACGTTGCATTTGTAAAAATTCACCTAGAAAGATGATTCTAGTACCGTTTGACGCGTCAAAAAGTAAGCTTTAAGATGAGTATAAGCACTGGATAATGCCATAATTAGCCGCTTTATGTCAGACGTTCCTTTTTAGTGTGTCCAGCCTTCAAATTAATCCCATATACTTTACTGAAGGGCCCTAAAAACAGACCCCCTTTGGGGAGCTGTCACGAAATCATTTTTTGACGTAGAGGGATGATTCTGGTACTGTTCAATGCGTCAGAAAGTAAGCTTTAAGATGAGCACAAAAACCGGAAAACGCCATAATTGAAAATTTTAAGGTAGCCGGTCCCCTTAACTTGGAGCCTTTCACTATCCAAGGTTTAACTGTAAATGCATTTTTAGGGGTGTTCCTTATTGCCCTGTCTTGTAAAAATTACGTTGCATTTGTAAAAATTCACCTAGAAAGATGATTCTGGTACTGTTTGACGTGTCAAAAAGTAAGCTTTAAGATGAGTATAAGCACTGGATAATGCCATAATTAGCCTCTATATATCAGACGTTCCTTTTTAGTGTGTCCAGCCTTCAAATTAATCCCATAGACTTTACTGAAGGGCCCTAAAAACAGACCCCCTTTGGGGAGCTGTCACGAAATCATTTTTTGACGTAGAGGGATGATTCTGGTACTGTTCAATGCGTCAGAAAGTAAGCTTTAAGCTTTAAGATGAGCACAAAAACCAGGAAATGCCAAAATTGACAATTTTAGGGTAGCCGGTCCCCTTAACTTGGAGCCTTTCACTATCCAAGGTTTAACTGTAAATGCATTTTTAGGGGTGTTCCTTATTGCCCTGTCTTGTAAAAATGGCCACCATTTTTTGCGTGGATGAGCTACGTAAATTCTGTTAGTCACATTTTAAGCCAACATCTGTGTGCAACTTCTATGTAAGTAAAAATTTTTAATATGGCAAATATTTTATTTGCTACAGGCCTTAACAGAGGTACTCTTCCAAAATCTCACTTTTTCAGGGATTTTTTTAGAGGTAGTGAATGTATGATTTCTTGACTTGCTTTATGCCACATAGATAGGAAACATGTTGAACTTTGTCCCATTATTTTTAATATTGCAATATTTAAATTACTTTAGTTGCTACAACAGTTCCACAAAAAGTCGGATGACTGTCCTGATTTATCCTGCCTGTCCGTTATTACCCCGTTTGATGGCAATTTTTGTTTTTATGTGAAAAAAATTTTAAAGAATATAATAATTTTCTGTACGATTTTTAATCCTTTGATCCTACATGTTGATGTTCTTATATTATGCATTATTTTTTTCACAGATGAATGAATAGTTTTGTGCTTGTGTCATAATGCAGTTCACTCAGGATGCCAATACTGCATCATATTTGTGTATAATTAGCTTGGCTATTTTAAATGTGCATTGCATTCACTATCACTCTCCTCTTGAAAAGGGAAAAATTGGTGCAAGTCCAAGTCATGGGCAAGGTTTAGGAGCACATCACCTTAATGAATCCAAAGAAGACTTTTTGAGTAATGCACCTTTCAATAATAGCCTGCTAAAGTGGTTCTTAGATGAACATGACAAGACAGCGTCTGCTCATTCTGCTGACTCAGTATCCAGCAACATCAACAACAGCTCTTTGATCCCTGAAGTGACATATGCCCCACCTCATCCACCAGACAATGATGTCAGCTCTCAGAGTCCACTTGCCACCACCAAGAAACCGGCAAAAAAATCAAAGCAAAAAAATCGGCTGAAAAATCGACAGCAAGGGAAGTCTAAAAACAATAAGGGGCTTGATGAAAATTTGATTGCTCAAACTAGTGAACCCAGCTTGGTTGATACTACAAATGGGATTCTCTATGATGCTACCAAAGAGCCGGCAAGCACTGCTTCATTGCAACCTCAGATAATAACAAATGAAGACACTCTCTCAACCACAGCCAATGTCTTGCATAGAAACTCTCTTCAAAGCTTAGAACAACCAAAGATACCACCTGAAAGTGACTTACTCAACTCGTCATCAGTTGATAGTGAATTAGTACGAGGGCTCAACAAGACTTCCAATGGTCTTCTGATGAATGCTAATTCTCAGTCATTGCATTCAGACTTTGCTCTCATTGTTGTTGTTCTTCTTGGTGTATGCATGTTTTTGGGGGTAAGTGCTATGTATATATTATTAATTTTATGCATGTATTGAAATTTAAGATACAGAAAAATTATAATTTAAAAAAATAGCTTGATAGGTGTAAGTTGAATTATATTTCTTTTTAACTTTTTTTTCCTAATTAAATGTTATTTGCTTATTTCTTGTGATTAAAAAAAAATTTTTAAGTTTTTTTTTTTATTGCTCTTTTAAATTGGATGGTAAGATTTGAATTTTTTGCAGCTTCTATACTACAAGCGCAGAGAAAAACAACAGCAGTTGGAGCGCATGAGTCAGCAGCTTCTCCCTAACTACTCCTACAACCCGACTGATGACCAGGACGACTGGGAGAATAAGCTCATCTCTCAAAGTGTAGGGCTTAAATCCAAGCCTCAGGTGGGTATTTACAGAATTTTTTATGATTAAGTTATTTTTTTTCATCAATATTTATGCATAGAATGCTTCCTTGAATTAAGTGCTAAAATCAAATACTTATAATCTCTGTTTTATTGTGTGTTATTGCATCTAATAACTTATTCTTTGTCCAAAGAAGTGTATTGTGTCCTATTTCTCAAATGCATATTTTGGTCTATTGCCTCAAATTTTAAATTTTCAGTTGAAATAGTTTTGCTCTGATAACACTCCATTTTAGAATTTCTAGTCTTAAGTGAATGAATGAAGAATTTAATTCATGGTCTGTTAAGACCAAATTAGCACATTATTGTATCATCTTGACCCAGCATTTTCTGGTTTAGCCATAAATTTATAAGTTTGAAAATGGCAACGGTTGAAATCTTTGAGTATATAGGTTGAAATTATCATTTCTTGAGTAGTAGCAGTCACTATTTTTACAAGGTATTATTCAATTTTCAATTGTAATTTTCAATATTTTCCTGGTGTTGAATTTCATCTCTTGTTTTCTGCCATTGACCATAGGTGGCCAGTGCATACAGTGATGTCGAGAGCAGCATCATTGCTGTTTAGTTCTTCCTGGAAGCTTGTCTCTCATCCTGGAGTAATTTACTGCACACAGTTGCTCTGTATTTTTTCTACTTGTACTAGTCAGAATAAGCTACAACTTTATTGGTGTGGTATTTAGCAACAACTATATTATTAATGAATAGCATAATTAGACTCACTACGATGAACAGGCTTTACTTTCCTATAAAACAACAGGCAAGGATAGAAGGTTGTATTCTTGAGTTACTCATCAAGGTTGTAATGCAAGATCAGTACCAATTTCATGCAATGAAGTGTGGCTGAGAATTAATTTTTATTCATTAGATTACTTATTAAATCCGCTTGTGCGCCCAATTGCCTTGGAATGCTTATGCTTTTCTGTGGGCTATTAACTAACAATTTTGAACATTCTTCTTCTATGTTCACTAGTGTACTGTGCATTTTTCTCCTACTATACTTCTTACAATTTGTTTCTAGTACTGCACAATTCAATTTCACTTATTTTTTTAATGCACCTGTGAATAATTCAAATCCATCCAGGGTTTGTGGAAAAGAATGAGTGGCGGTTTCTATAAAACCCAACTATCTTGGAAAAAATGTATTGTTTCATCGAGTGACTTCACTGAATTGACAAAACAAAAAAAAAACTTCCAAGTACCAAAGGATTTATTTTGTGACATAGGAATTAGATTAGGGAAACTTCTGCCAAAGATGGTGGAATAATTTCAGTTATTGAATTCACTGGAAGCATGACAGCAAAGAACCCTTATAAGCATGAAAAGTTAATTTCCTAATTAGCAATGTTCAGCCAATGTTGTTGGAACTCATCAGCATTGTTCCTGTAAATCGAGTTGCATTTGCACCAGATTTACTTTGCTGGAATGGGTACACATGCAATAAATTATTAATTAAGGGGGCATACTCATGGCATGTGTGAGAATCAAATCTTTATTAATGATCTTAAAAATCACACTTTACATAAAAGTAGAATCAATGCTTTTAATTTACTGCGTATGTGCTTCTGGCTTTCATTCTAACCACAATGTATATTTCAATATAATTAACTTTTCATTATTTTGATCTATTGAAGCATGAATTTTATGTTACTTAATAAGGCATTCTAGACAAGTCCTCCCTATTGCCTTTATTTGTGAATCATATGATCATTGATGAACTGATTGGAATTAATTTGACAAGCCTCCCATTATTATCATAAAAAAGTCACGATTATAAATATGGTTACCTAGTTTAGTGATCAAATGCAAAGCTCAAAAGAAGAAGCCCATAAATTATTTCCAAAGAGCTCGTTGTGATGGCGAAATATGTGTTTTCTCAATTCCTGTTTGTCTTGTTTGTATGCACGCCAGTGACATCCAATAAACGTTCATGTCTTATGAGCCCACATTGTGACTGAGAAATCATTGCAAATCTTGAAAGAATCACGGTTATATTTTTTAAGGAGAGAATACTTGCCTGAAGCTTTTTAATTTCTGTGTTGATCAATTCAAGTGTATTGTCACAAGTTTATTATAAACACAATCTAAGTAATTGAAAATGTCCCAAAATTTGCCTGCTCTTTGGCAGCTTTTGTGTGATGTGAAATTCGTGCAATTTGTTAACAATTTGCAGTGCTATGAGGACCAAAATGTAATGCAGTGCAGTGATGGCTTTAGTTGAAATGCAGTGCAGTGATGGTTTAGTTGTAATGCAGTGCAGTGATGGCTTTAGTTGTAATGCAGTGCGATGAAGGCAGTAATAACCAGATGGTCTCAGTGTGATGACTTCCAGGCATTATTTACATTCTAGTCTAACTGAGTTTTACTAGTGATAATGATAAATGTGTTGATTCAATTACTTGTATAAAGCCATTCGTTTTTGACATTACCACACATGAAGATCAGTGGCAAACTTGGCTGCTGTAATTTCATTTTTCTCCTAACTGGAGCATCTAATACGCTAATAGGGCATGTCATGTTTTCTGTCTTGTGCTCTTATCTTAATATTATATTATTTTATTTCTTTAAGATTTGTTCTTGTTAAAATTCTTTAAGATCTCAGTGATTAACATCCATGTTGGCTCAAATTAGGGAGTATACCAAATATTGATTTTATTAATTTATCGCCGTATGAACATTCTCCTACAAACATGTATCATTGTTCAAAATATGCCTCTACTCAAGTGTGTAATAATCTCATCCAGAACCCAAGCATTGTTCTCGATGGTTTCACCCTGGAGGGAGTCGAGAACTTTACCTATCTCGAGTCCACTTCCGGTATCTCCCGTTCACTGTCCATCAACTCTGAGATTAACAGCTGGATCGCCAGGGCCGCCCCAGTCATGGCCAAATTAACCCAGCGTGCTATGAAAAACTCCAGCCGCACCGTGAAGATTAAGCTGTGCGTCTACAAGGCTTGCGTCATCGGCACTCTTCTGTATGGTTGCGGGACATGGACCATCTACGCGAGGCACGAAAAGAAACTCGACGGCTTCCACATGAGGTGTACCCGGCGCGTACTGCAGATCAGGTGGCAGGACAGAGTCCCCAATACTGTAGTACTAAAGCGATCTAATATGATCTCTCAGTTCACAGGAGAGACGTCTCAGGTGGCTGGGGCATGTTAGTAGGATGGTAGCGGGCCGTATACCCAAGGACCTCCTCTACGGCGAGCTCGTGGAAGGCCGATGGAAAACGGGACGCATAAAACTGCGCTTCAGGGATATCTCCATGTGGGATTTAAAACAGTGCCGCATCAAATCATCCTCGTCGGAGACCCAAGCAGCTGACCGCCAGGGCTGGATGCTCGCTGTCGGGCAGGCCGTGTCCTACGCTGAGGTCGAGCGCCGCGATGGCGACTCTCAGGGGGAATTTCAGACGGAAACGACGGTCGACGCATCCGCGACAGCTATCTACCTTCACTTGTGATGGCTGTGGATTAGATTGTCACTCCAGGATCGATCTTTACAGTCATTCTCGGCGATGCAGGCGGGACCGATAGCTACTCTATCGTCTCTCGAGACGGACGGATGCCGACGACTAACACTTCTGATAATTCAACCCTAACACTTCCGATACTTCAACACGAATACTTCCGATACTTCAACCCTGAACACTTCCGATACTTCAACCCTAAAACTTCCGATACCTCAACCTTAACACTTCTGATACCTCAACATTAACACTTCTGAAGTTCTGATACCTTTAATGCTTACACCGTGATGCTGCTGGTTGTCCTTTTATCTTCAAGTGTCTGCGAGGTCTTTCTACTTCTTAATTCGCGATATATATTTCTTCCTGTAGCAATAGTTTTTTCATTCAATTTTGAAGAACAATTCCTATTCGTTGCCTGCCGTTGGACTCGTAACTTTGCTGTACAGTTCAACTGCAATATCCACGCGTCTTGCTCTCATTCGAGAGCAAGACTGCCTTCCATCCATGACGCTGTGAATTTTGGGCTGATTAATGTAGTACCTTTAATCGTTCTATTGTTATAAATGTTTGATTTAATATTTGCATTGTTTAAATCTTCTCTTTCTTGGCTAAAATGTGTCTTTTATTTATCTATAGTAAGACAGGATAACATTTGAAAACCAGATACCGGCGATCGCTTTCTGGCTTTTGCAAACTATTTCAGTGGACGGATTGTTAGGCTACCATTTTGCACCAGACCATTTTTTAGGATGTCGTTCTATTAAATACTAGCCTTACTTAGCAGATAAGGATTCACTAGCTTTTGTTGTGAAATAGGATGAGAGGTTTAACATGTTTACAGCGCTTAGTGCTCTTTCTTGTTAGTGACCAATGAGTCTTGAGCTGATTGTTCGGAACTACTGATGAGTTTAAGACTCGTGATAGAATATGACTATAGAGTTGTGAGCTGATGTGAAAATCCTGTTAATGCGTATATTAGAAGACTAGTCATGAGCCGCGTTGTGCAGTGTTCTATTTTAACTGCAGGCTGGCGTAATGTCAGAGACGAGCATTGTGTGATACTATCTGTAATGAGGGAATATTTGTGATGCTGATGGATGGCTTAAATTGTTAGCAATATAATACACTTCGAAACTCGCGTGTGTACTTATTGTGTTTAACATCTATTATTGCGGAGTGAATTGCTTGCTCCTGAAGATTTCTGCGCTTTAATATCTTTCCGACTGTCGAGAAAACCGCTCGAGAAAAGGCCAACTTTCGAGTATAATACTTGGCCTATAACTTCCTAGAAAAGGCCAAGTATAACAAAATGAGTTGCTTTTAAACCTTTTAAAAGCTACTCCTTTTGTTATAAGTGGTTGCTTATGAGCCTAAGCAGACTCGAGCTTCTTCGAGCCCTATTTATCTAGTCGTTGGGAACCGCCGCTTACTAGATCAGACCAACCCACCTCTCCACCGTGGATGAAAGAGACTTCGCTTGCAGGCAGCCAGGACCCAGGAGCGTGTCTCATCAATCTGTCGGGTTCGATGTAGCAAGCTCTTTCCCTCCCCAATCTTTTAGTTATCAAAAAGCTTCTGTACTGAACACCAATCTGTTGAGTGTGACCGTTGTAAGGACCCTTCTTTTTTAATCACCAAACTTGCTGCTGTTGGGAAACGCTGCACTGAAAACAAGTTAAATCAATTTTGTGCGAACCTGCAGCTTTCAATTAAAAGGCGGAGTGAATCCAGGTCCTAACAAACGAATTTTCTAGTCACAAAAAATAGCTGTTTTTTATATTTTTACTTTGATTATTGGACAATAAACATTATCCACATTAAACGGTTCGGCTGTTCTATGCTCTGTCAGGGATCCACGGCGTAGCAATATCCGTTTGAATTGTGAGGTATGTTCATAGTGCATTCACAATCCACAAATATTAGCGCTTTGCACGTTAATTAACAATCTCATGGTGAACGTGACTTGCTGGAAACGGAGCGAGAGCCATAATTTCCATTGGACGATATATAGATGCGTTTTTACGTTGTTGAAAATTTCTAAGCATTAGGCTGAAATTATTTTCAAATACTTTGATCACATGTTCGCAGTTAATTATTTCAGGCGATGTACGTAAGAGAAGCACGTGTTGTAGACGGAATATAGGTTCAACAAGTGTCGTATATAAAATGTACGTTTAGCACGTGCAGTAGAGGAAGTGTAGGTACAACGCGTGCTTTAGAAGAAATGATGTATCGTAAGAAAATAGCAGATGTGCACCATGAGCCGTACATTAAAAGGTGATGCAGCACGTGCTTTAGATCAAATGTATATGATTATGTGTTGCACCTGCCTACAAATACAATATAAAGTCGCATCTCTCGTATATATTTTTCATTGTTAAATTGAATGCTAATTTGTTTTAAAGCTCGACATTCGAGCAACTAAATGGCATGGCTGAACTATTTACTAGTTTAACCATGACTAAATGGCATCTTGCCTAAACCAAAAGTTAACCGATGTAACATTTACCTCGAAGTTGTCTCTTGCGTGAAGGTGATATTTTGTTTGGCTTGAAAATTGCGTAAAAGTGCGTTGCTGAACGCAGGTAAAGCTATTTCTATTTACGATGACTATGTGTAAATGAATGCTAAAATGAAAGGCAAGAAAGTTTAATTAGTTCATGTTAGAATAAAATGCGATCATTAAGAAGAAGACTAATAAGATGAACATTAGGATGAAAGGAGATACGGAGAATTATAATGAGGGCGAAAAGTGATAAATAGCGTCCTGATAGGATGGAATGTTGTCATGTGGAAGACAACGACGGTGAAATTTAAGAAGATAGCAGCTGTAAGGCCTATGAATTTGAGGATGACAGACAGGCCCGATAGCAATACACACTAAAAAATCTGGTGAAGAATATCAGCGTTAGCTCTGGTGTCCATTCAGACTCAGTTCTTTGTTCATGGCGCGGAAGCTCAGAGAACAATAGCATGAGGTGGTCAGAACGCTGGCTCTAGACCGATACTGTTGCGCAAGTTTTGCGTCAGTCGCGTTGTAGGAGCTACTGCGTATTGAGTGTGTACTCTTGTTTTGAATCTCTTACATAATGTAATATCTGGGAACCCCATTGAATTGACGCTCACTTGGTAATTTGAATATCCTGCTCTGGAAAATTTGTGGGGCTTTTCCGCTTCCGCGCAACCGACTATCTGCTCTGCATTTGCCTTCACAACCTGAAGGGAGGCCAGCTAAAAGATCCGTAGCGGCTGACGCCAATAACAATTGCTTCTCTATAATGAACCTCAGCCTATTTGTACCCGCGATTCATGTACTAAAGATATGAAACAACATCTAATTCTTTCATGGGGCCACTTCGCCAAATGTTTTTAGTATATTGGCGTTTTATATTTATAACTTTATAAACGCTTAATTCTGTGGTCTCGCCACACAATCTCTTTTCCTGTTCACCATGACAATACCGAGTTTTATTCTGCGTCCCGTGACCAAGCTAAGTCTCGATTTGCTCACCGCGAACGATCCGAGTCTTGTTTTGTTCACTTCATAGATAGCGATGCAGCTTCGATTACGCCATGTTGGTCTGTTGTTGATGTGGTTTTAGGAAACATGGCGTAATCCTGTGTTGATGTGGTTACAAGATACAACGGCCCTTATATTATCTATGTTTTCCAGTAATTCTATGCTTACCTCGTTCCTCTGAACGATATTATCTGCCTGTGTAGCGTTCAAATAATGAGGATTCTAGTTTCATGTTCGGGATCAGAAATATTTTTTAGCGTGTCAGTGATCGATGAACTGGTGCGGCCTATTATTAAGAAGCGGCCGCTCGAAATCATCGTTAAAGTTAGTATTTAATTTGACCCCCAACGTCAAACCTACACTCTTATACTCAGCTAAAAGCAGCTGATCGTTTTCTCTCGATTTTGCCTCAGCATTCTTTCGTCATCACTCCCGCTAAAGTTCGTGGTCCTTCAGAAGGCATAAAAAGACTATCCACTTATGAACTGGTCTCTATAAAATTGCTAAATACGTTTTCTTAATAAATTGTATACGTGATAAGATTCGTATAAATAAATTGTCAAGTTCCGAAGAGGATGGCCGAACTGCAAAAACAATTTGTTTACATTCAGAAAACCAGTCAATGAGTTGAAAACGTTTCGTTGGTCCTATTGAGCATTTGCGAAACAAATTTTCCATCAAACTAATCAATGTAATTATAGGCATAGATTACAATTAATTGTATTCCTGAAATTTTTAATTGTTATTTGATAAAACCTTTTTAAATCGCCATAACTTCTGATGATTATAATGTGCTTACGCTTGAATTAACCGCTTATGAATGTCTCGCTTTCACGCCTAGCTTCAACTAATGCTGATCTTCGGACAATGAAAAGTAAATTGATTTTTCGCAATTTATTAAAACGATATAATTTCAAAACATCCAAAGTGGCTTAAAAGATTGTTTTAAACGTCTTGAGAAGATTGTTTGAACCATGGTTGAACTATAATCTACTAGTTCAACCATGGTTTGAACGCTCTGGAAATGTTTTTGTATCAGGAGATGAATGAGCGTAATATTCCTCGCTTTATTGCACCAATGGATAGGACAAAACTTAATAAGGAACGTATTGAGGCCATATATACTCTTAAACCGTCGAGACACAGTAAAGTCGCACTCATTCAAAAAACAAATGCCATTCTTTATAAATGGAATTACGTGGAAATCCGCTTCTCGGTAATTTATTCCTATTTCCGTTGTTAAATGTACAAAAGAGAAATAAGATATTCATTTAAATACGATGTATAGGTTGCTAAAAAAATTTACTTCAGCAGGTTGAAATTCTCTTATACATAACTTTAATTGAGACGTGATTATGGGCAATCCCTGCATAGGTAGGTACTAGCGCTGTATTCACTTACATAGTAAAATCACTCAATCGTTGTGCGAGGCATCAAAGTTAATGAAACAAGAATATAGTGTATGTCCTGCTAGTGAATTTCCAAAAATTCTTGAGCCGGGATTTTTGCCTCCTGACTCATTAGCTATCAACTGGAGAAAGAAAAAGGAACAAAATCGTTAGATAGCAATTAACAATTACGAGTAATGCGATTCAGAAGTTTTTCTGCCTGTACACCAATTCCAGTCCACATCAAGATTGAGGAAAAAGACCCCCCTGCCGTATGGTAGACGTCGAATTAGAAGCCAATCGCCGACACGCGAGAAACTTCGAGCTCTGTATGTGTACTTGCAGGCCTGTATGCGACTTCAGCAAAATCCCTGCATCCGCTGAGTCAGCTATAGCTTCAGATGCCACAGGTCACTTCGGTTGACTGTGTTTAGTGAAGGCCATCAACTTCAGTGGACGAGTTGTATGGCCCAGCAACAGTGATCATGTGCTAAGACTCCGACAATATCATGCGTATGTGCAGTTCACAACTCTACCTTACATAAATTAGAACACATCGCACTTACATGCAGCAGTGATAGTTATTGGTTATCAACCACGTGCAAGTCATGGTTGAACTACTACTAGTTCAACCATATGTGTAAGTTATTTGGCCTGGATGAAGTCAAAGAAGTTGATGATCGTAAGACTACGAGCAGTGGGCAGTTGGGTGACGCTGCATATCAGGGCGCGGGTAATAGCTTCGTGCCCGAATATGATCCCAGCGCCTTCGTCAATTTCAGAAGCTGTGGATGACCAGGGGAATTGGAATTTTTCGAATCTTGTTAATTGAAGATGAAATCATTGTCATCGAATTTATATAATTACGGGCACCTCCAGAGCTTACAAGTAAACACTGATTAAGTAGGTTTCGTAATGCGTGGTATTTTGTACAGTTACCACCTGCTCATTTTAAATTACGGCAATGTCTTGGTTGTATTGAATCATGGCTTAATTTGTCCTTTGGAAACACTTATACTGACCCAACTTATATGTAACAGAATATGAAATCACAGTTTAGTTTTTAAAGCCACGCTCTCACTGCAATCTATTGGCTTTGATAAGTAATAATTGAAAAAACGTAGATCATGAAAACAGTTACGCGTGATACTGATTAGATATTAATATGAACGTAAGACCAGTTGACACCACAAAAAAACTATTCCATGCAGCAGCCCGACTTTAGATCAGATAATGTCAAGCAAATGAAGCCTCTTGAACTTGAGAGTGTACATATATACAGCCAACCCGTTACGCAGAAAAAATACGTTCAAAAGAAAGTAAAACTACGATCATCACATCTAATATTGCATTAATTGATTATATCATCAGGTTCTATACAATCAGCAGAATGATCGCATGTAATTAAAGATGCGCTTTAATCAAAAATATTATATAAAATAACCATTACAGAGGGATTTTTGTAAGTCAAAATCTTTCTTATGTTTAACTTTTATTTTCATTTGACAATAAAAATATAGTTATTTCTAACCTTTAAGGATTAGCGGCCATGTTTATAAACAAAATTTTCTGTTATACTATTGTTACGGAGATTTTATAGGCAAAACATAGAAAGCCTCATAACATAGTCGATGAAAGCTGAACCAGATTGTCTATATAATGTATAGCCAGCGCTCTATCGAATATTTGAGAACGAAGACAGTATCACACTGTGATCGACAGTGCACGTCAAGAAACAGATAATGTAGCAGGTCTGTTATCCCAATTCCCAAATGACTAAATCAAGTAAATTAAAGACAAAATAGCGCAGCTCACGTGAGTTATACAATGTACTTGTACGGCCCACATACGAGCTAACTGTACGTGAAACAAGCTGAATTAACGAGTGTTCCAAGTTCCGACATTACCACTAATTAGAAATTAGAGAGACAATTTTATCCAGTTTTTAATGATGACTTCTTGAATAATGAACAGCATCGTAACTGTTTAAGATTTCAATAAACTAAGTTCGCATTCATAAACATAAAATTCATCGGTAAATTACAAACAATTTCTGAAACGAATCCTGCCATTAGTATATTTATATATACATCAGCACTTGCACTTCACAGGTGTACAGCTGATCGATCCCGTCGCAGGTGTAACTAGCGCGCCAGGAATATTGGGATCAATGCGGGTACACACTCCTCTTTCTTACGCATTTCATTCCCACGGCGGCCGGCGCAGATAATAAATCGTTATTATACAGAGGATGAAAATAATCTATCTCGTGAATTAGAATTGAGCCGAAAAAATACACATATTTATCCTCTAGAGGCAGGGTATTTTTTTAACAATAATATTTTAGGTAATACAGTATGTCTTTGTTTTATTGATTTCATTTGGTGAGTAGAGTAAAAAAAATGTTTGTGTGTCGTAAACATGCATTTTATTTTGAAAACACATGACCCTAATAAATAAGGTTATGTACAGAGCAAATTTCTCTCGCATAAACACAAACGTAGACATATATACGGTTAACGCAAACTTACAAGCTGAGTCACATAGACATTAACACGCAGACAAGCAAGCACATGGCCACACACGTTTAGTCTCCCAATTTTGCTCGAAAAGCACGTGCAAACGCACGCACGACAGCAAACTCTTGTCTGGCAACTCAACTGGGTGCGTTTTGAGTTTTAGATGAGTAAATGCTGTTTTTTTCTGACTCTACACCCGATTTCGAACGTCATGAATTGCTGAGATGCTCAGACGTCGTTTCATTAAACATTGTGCTGACAAAATTCAACAGGTAGAACGTATCACGTATGAAATTCATATTATCCACCTCAGAAGATAATTAACAATATGTGTTATGAGTGTGAACAGTCATGAAGACAGAAGCTAAATAAAATTTCAAGTAGAATTATTTTGTCAAGTAATATACAGTCGAGACTTTTCATTTAGGTGTTTGTTTTTAGTTGTAAAAAAATATCAGCCCATTGTTAAAAATTTTTCTAACTGCAAGTAAAAAGATTAAATGATAAATAATCTCAAATTCATTCAAAAAATACTTAGAAGACAAAAACTTGAAATGTAATCCAGTAAAAATTCATCAAACAGAAGAAACGTCACAAGTGCAAGTTGTTGAGTGAGCGCACACGTTTCTGGCAGAGGAGGCGAGAGATGCGTACAGAACACACAGTTGAAGAGCGGCCATGGCCTACACTGCTGGCTGTTCCAATCTCTAACGAGTCCTCCTGACCTCATACACCTCGCTCTCTCCTCGACCAATCATGAAAAAAATACAGCCATTTGATGACGGAACTTGAGTGGCTGACCAATGAACAGAAGACGAGAATCCTGGCTGTGACGTAGAACGTGTGGCAGATCAGCCAGACGGCGCACAGTCTCTCAGTCACCCGGACTGCCGGGTCCCGCCAGTCCATGTCGCCGCCCCAGTCAGTCACCAACGCTGCGCCGTCGTGATAACACGTGCGGCCTCATGCAGCAGTCCATAGAAGATTTACAATACAAGTTAAAGCAGTGTTTAGATAGTTCATACAATGTAAGATATAACTTTAATTTGTAAACAACAATATTGTGTTAATTTTTATTTAAAATGTTGGTTTTGTTACTCGTTTAACACGATATTCTTCAAAAGCAGCCATTGGCGAGCTTCGAGCAGAGCAGAAATGGCTTCAAATTGTGTTGCCAATTATGTGTGAACTGCTTTAATGGTCATGATCATTTCTATTCAAAAATTTTCATAACATATCAAAGCACAGCTTGGTGACTGAAACGGCGAAATGGACTGAATTTTAGGCCAAGTGAAAGATTTTTGATGGGCTGCGCTGCTCTCCAATGCGGTCCGGTGCAGAAGGTCGACAGCAGCGACTGTGCTGTGGCAACGATGTTCTTTCCGGCGCAGGCGCACTGCGCAGTTCCTGCAACGCAAACTAGTTCCTTCATATTATCAACATTTTTACTGAATTTGGTGTCCATACTTATTACTATATACTACTAAACTATATTTAATTCTCAATACATTTTTCTTCATCAGTTGCTTTGAAGAATCTAATAATTTGTATAAATCAGTTCATCGTGAACGCATCTCAAGTACCTACTATTTAAGAGTGCTCGATTGTCAGAAACGCATAAAATACTAACAAAAAGTCAGTCAGCAAACAGTTTGCCAAAATATATTATATGCTTCATATCATGTTGAATATTAGAACAATTTGTAAGTGCAATATCTGCCATCAAAAGGGCCTGAGATAGGATCTAGCGAATGATCACATGTTGATTGCGTTGCAGGAACTGATGCAAATTCCTCCGCGATTCCGATATGTTAACCTAAAATAATTGGCTGCAGTTGTTAGCTATAGTTTCTACAATTGGATAGCTTGATAAACTTTATTCGCCGGTTTCATCATAACCTGTGGCCAAAGTTGATTTATTTCTCTGAACCTATGGATATATTGTCTAAAATGTATCAGCGCCTGAGAATGTACGTTTTTTATCAATGCTTAGATATTTTTTTCATGTATGATGTACCTAGCTATGGGATGGCTTTTTTCTCGGAATTATGAGCGTGTTCTAAACTTCTAAGTTGGAAGCTATACTCCTGTAAGTTTGACTGTTCGAGATATATTGAAAACCAATCCAGTAATAGCTATTAGGAGCTACTTCTACAAAATTTCTGGATGGAATTGTAGGAATGGTGATTCATTTATTCATGAATCATGATCAATAATGTTTGGTAACTTGATAAATTCCAAAATTCAGTTAGCTAGAGGCTAGAAATGAAATGAAAAGAACATCATCTAATATCAGATTTTAAGATCCAAAATATGTGCAATTTTCTACAACCACATGTTACCTCTCTCAAATCCCACTCTCCATAAACTGCTATTTATTTGTGCAGAATTGAAATAAGCCTAATATTTTCTAAAATTTACATGGAGTAACGCGGTATATTCCAACATCGTGGGTAATTCCAAAACTTATAAACTTTTTTCCTTTATATTAAGCTTTCTCTCAGTTCCACCGTTCCACGCATTTGTTGATGGTTGAAATAGTGACGTCATAGTCCATAGTGACAAACCAGAGATTTTTTAGAATCGGTTCATTTTTAATTTCCTCATTTACCCAAGATTTAAACCAATTTCTTATGTAGGGTAAATGCGGTATATTCCGACATCGTAGGTAATTCCGTCACTTCTCTAGTTTTTCCTTTATATTAAGCTTTGTTTTAGTTCCATGCGTTCATTGATGGTTGAAATGGTGACGTCATACATTTGCGTGTCGAAATACTGCAAAAACACTAGGTCTTGGCCATCTAGCGGGAAAATAT